>NC_138505.1:5698850-5906350 GCF_964252035.2 Podarcis erhardii | reverse complement strand
TGAGCCATGGCCCAGCCATGCCTATTTGTTTTCTTTTCCTTTGAATTTTGTACCAATCTCTCTCTTAATTAGTTGGAGCTGTGCAACCTTGGCTTTGACTCATGGGATTGCACACAGAATTTCCAAGCAAGGGATGATGTCTCCATCCATTTGGGTCTCAGTCGTGTTGTCCTTGTGTCACCTGGGCAATGATTGCTGGACACACCCCATATGAGTTCCAAGGTGGGGAAACCAAGGGTGTTTCTCTCTCTTATGAGATCACTTGGTGTGTGCAGAGCTCATCCATATTCCATGGAAATTTGGTTATTGCTACAATGAACCATCAAATGTGTATTTGATTACTCACCACTTTCATAGAATTCTAGGACTGGAAGGCACTAGGAGGTTCATCTAATCCAATCCCCTGTAATACAGGAATTGTTTGTCCAACATGGGGGTTGAACCCATGTCTGCGAGATTAAAAGTCTTATGCTCTGCCAACTGAGCTATAATCGATCACATGACATGGTGCACACAAACCAGAGAGAGAGAGAGAGAGAGAGAGAGAGAGAGAGAGAGAGAGAGAGAGAGCTTTATTGGTTTAAAAAAACAAAAACAAAACAAATCCGAATCAACAAAAACAAAACAAATCCGAATCCATACATATTACAAAGAAAAAAATTATTTAGATTCATACATAACAAATTCCATCATGACTTCTGATCACCGCAATGTGGTTTCTAAATTACATTTTTGGCTACACACTTTCTATTGTCTCCCCAAAAGTTGTTTCAGTTATGGTATATTGATTTTGTACAATTCTCTAATTTCAAGCAGAAGTCCATTCAGGCCTCCCAGAGAATTTAGATTTTTGTAATGTTCTTTTAAATATACTCTGTAAATATCCCACTCTCTTTGGATGTTTGTTCTGTATCATCTCGGAGTCTTGCTGTCATTCTTGCTAACTTTGCATATTCTAACATTTTCATTTGCCACTCCAGTTTGTTAGGGATGGAATCTCCTTTCCAGACTTTTTCAGTTAAACTTCTTGCTGTTGCTATTGCATACATAAAAATTCTCATTTTTTTTGTTTTTTGAATTTTGTTACTCATTTTTTTTGGGGGGGGGGGTTTGTTACTCATTATGCTGAGAAGAGAAGACTCCCTGGAAAAGACCCTGATGTTGGGAAAGATGGAGGGCACAAGGAGAAGGGAATGACAGAGGACGAGATGGTTGGACAGTGTTCTCGAAGCTACAAACATGAGTCTTACCAAACTGTGGGAGGCAGTGGAAGACAGGAGTGCCTGGCGTGCTCTGGTCCATGGGGTCACAAAGAGTCGAACACGACTAAACGACAACAACAACAACACTCATTATACATAGCAGAAAAGCTTCAGGCTTTTTGGTGAAGGAGAATTTAAACATTTTCTTAATTTGTTATAAATCATATCCCAGAATTCCCTTATTTTTCTTACAATTCCACCACATGTGGTTCATTGTGCCTTCCACCTCTCTGCATCTCCAACAAATGCTTGGCCTGGTTTTGTACATTTTGGCTACTTTTACAAGTGTTAAATACCATCGGTAAAGCATTTTCATGAAATTCTCTTTTGGGTCAGAGCACCCAGTGATTTTCAGTTCCTCCCTCCATAACTTTTCCATGCTTCCATTTGAATATTGTGACCAAAATCTTTGGCCCATTAGACCATTACTGATTTAACTTCCTCCTCCTTGACCTCCCAGTCTAGGAGGAGTCTGTACATTTTAGAGAGTGATTTTTTTATGGTTTGAATTAGATCTTTCTCAAGTCTTGATATTTCTGTGGAAAAGCCCTTCTGTTTGTCTTTTTGGAATGTCTCATTTAATTGGAAATATTGCAACCAGTCCATTAAGTGGGTTCAAATTTCTTCATTAAAAAAAAAAAAAATAGCCTATTTTCCTTGTCTCCCAATAAACCTTTGTAAGTTGCTCAATTACCTCTCATTTTTACCCCCTTTACCAATAATGCTTCTATCAGTGATAAACACCATGGCATTTTGGGCTCTAACAGGTCTTTATACTTAGCCCACACTACGTATAGCAATTTTCGAACCAGGTGATTCAAAAAGCCTTTGTGGACTTTAACCTTTTTATAACCTAGGTAAGCATACCAGCCATACTGATTATCGAATCCTTCCAGATCCAGCAAGTGTTTTGTAGTGTCAACCATTCCCAGATCCAGGAGAAACAAGCGGCCTCATGATACAATTTCAGGTCTGGCAATGGGGGGGGACACCACCCTCTCTTTAACGTCACTTAATAGTTGGTGCTTGATCCTGGGTTTTCCCCCCAGCCAAATAAATCTTGAGATATCCCTTTGCCAATCTCCGAAACAGCTTGCACACCTGATCACTGGAATTGCTTGGAACAAAAAGATCATTCTCGGAAGAACGTTCATCTTTATCGTGGAAATTCTTCCCCAAAAGGAGATTTTTAATGTGTTCCAAATCTCCAAATTCTTTTTTTATCTCCTTCCAAGTCTTAATGTAATGATCCTGAAATAGACATGGTGTGCACACACCATTTGAATGGCAATGTCCATCATTTTTTGGAAGCCCAACCCCCTCATATATTTTATTGGAGGGAAAATCCACTAGGGCACCATGGACTCCTATGATCTACAACCCAAAGGAGAGCATTAGACATTCATCTATATATTTTCCTAATCAGCCTTTCAAACTAACTTCTCTTCTCAGGTGGTAATCAGGTTGAGTCTGATTGGCAAGGAATTAGACAATATGATTCATCTGGGTGTTTTTGGAAAAGGTGGGAGCTGGGAGGAGATTCAAAAGAACACCTCTGTCTTTGCCTGAAATAAGAACAGATGTAATATAATAGGTACACAGTGAACCTTTCACTGAAGAGATTAAATTTAGATCAGGTTTTCTTAAAAGCCACCTGCATATTCCACCGTGGAAGAAGAATATAGGAAGCTCCTTTATACTGAGACCGTAGGTCCATCATTCTAGCTCAATAATGGAAGAAGGATCCCAAGTTTAGCCAAAAGCATCTCCAATTGAAAAAAGAACACATGGGAAAGGATGGGAAACATCTTCCTCATTTTGAGGCCCTAGAGATGCAGCTAGTCACAGTAGACTGTACTGGGCAAGATTATCTAGGCAGATTCCTATGCAGATTCCTATTTTGGGAGGACTTCTAAATCAGTGGTAGGGAACCTTCTTTATGAAGAAGGTCTCAGGTTCATTCTCCAGCATCTCCCATATGTTTTGTGTAAGGACTACTTGCAGAGCTTGGGAGCAGAGAGGACAATGTGGTTGAAGAGTAGGAACATTATGTGTGTATGGAGAAGTGAAGATAGGAAAAGAACACCATGACACTGAAAGGCTTGCAGGAAAGAAGTTTTTAATGCCTTTAAAGAAGTAGTCATAGCAGGAATATGAAAGACTGATGTCTCCCATGCCAGAGGAAAGTCTGGCTCATCCATCTGGAAAAGACAGCAACCGTTTGCTTTGCAAGAAGATATCTTCAAGAGGTGGTGGTCATTGCGGTGTGGGATTTCAGGTCTTTTTGGAGGCATCTACTTCATCTTCTGCTGAGAACTTCCTCCACCACCGCCACTACCGCAACATCTGCCGCTGCTTCCACTGCTGCTTCCACCACTGCTTCCACCACCACAGCATCCTCCGCCACTGCTGCTTCCACCTTGAGAAGATCCACCTCCACGGCCACCACAACATCCTCCACCACCTCCACCACCACCACTACCACCACTACGGCAGCATCCTCCACTCCTCTGGCTTTGTTGAGATGATCCACCACCACCTCTGCCCCCACAACAACAGCAACCGCCTCCACGGCCACCACAGCAGCCACAGCCGCCGCCTCCTCCTCCTCCTCCTCCTCCTCTTCCACGGCCACCACAACAGCAACCGCCTCCACGGTTGCCACCACAGCAACAGCCACCTCCTCCCTGTTGTAGTCGTTGTTGGCTCATCTTTTCTATGGCTTTGATGACTTCTGGAGGGAGAGAGAGAGAGAGAAAGACCAAAGTCATTTTTTGATCTGGTTTCTCCAAGGTAGCAGCTTTTGGGGTATTCTGTAAAGCAGGTATGTGATCCCTCCAGATGTTGTTGGACTAGAACTCTCATTTTTCTTCTTCCATTAGCCATGCTGGTTGGTGATGATAGACATAAGAGTCCAATAACATCTGGGGGTCCAGAGGTTCCCTACCATTGATAAACATCATTTCCTAGACCAGTAGGGTTGCCATGCAAGGAACATCCCAAACTATGATATTTTAGAGCCCAAACCTGAGACCCTGGGGTGGTTCCTTGTGATGTTATGGGTCCTGGAGACTGATGTTAGTTGAAAGAGAGAAGCAAGCAGGGCAGGCCCTCCCCAAGTATCTAAGCTGTCATTTGCAGCCAGCTCTGTTGGGATGAAGCTTGCAAGTTGCATGCACAGTCTTCTTAATGAATTAGTACTTTTATTATTATTGGTATTCTTAAACACCTGGAGATTCAAGTCTCCGCCAGGCATTTGAAAGGAGATGTTAGGTTAGACCTGGAGGTTTGGCAACCCTATTGATCATCAAAGGGAAACCTGAGCCCCTCCAGTTATTTTTGGACTCCAGCCCCCATCATTCTTTGCTTATTAGTCATGCAGGCTGGGAGTGATGGGAATCAGGGACCAACAACATCTGGAGGGCTACTCGGTCCCTCTTCTTTATTTTACACCTCTGTATGTGTGTTTCATATATGATTGGTTGAGGCATGTTCTTTAAATATACTAGAATATTTCCCAAGGAAATTATTTCCTACCAGTGGTGGACATGCAACATCAGCAAACTTTGCAATCCATGCTCATATGATATTTATCCTTGCACCTTTAGGTTTAGAGGGTGCCCCAGAGAAATTTTTCCCTACAACACAGATGCCTCTCAATTGAGATGCTTTGTTCCCAAGTCAACATTGCTTTTAGGACATTTGACAGTTTTCAGTTGTGTTTTCAGTATTCAAGATTGGTTCATTGTCCCTGCTCAAGTCCAGCCAATCTAACTAGGCACAAAAAGAAATTTCCACCTAAATCCTGATTTTACAGCATTTATAGACAGTATTCAAGCTCTTGCAAAATGCTATGTCAAATGAAGAATCCCAATTCAGTAAAATACATGCTTTGTATACCAAAGCCCCGCTCAGTTCAGTAATTAGCATCTCTGTCATAGATTTGCCACTGACACAGATTCCTAGACAACCACAACTGGTCAAAGGAGGAACAGCTAGGTGGGATGGACCAAGAGTTTGACTAAGAGGGGGAATGGGTAGCATAATTGCTTTGCATGCAGAAGCAGGCCACAGGTTCAATCAGAGGGGGCTGGGTCTGCAGAGCCGCCACCAGTCAATGTAGACAACATCGAGCAATCTGAAGAAGTATCTGAAGAAGTGTATCTGAAGAAGTGTGCATGCACACGAAAGCTCATACCTAGAACTAACTCAGTTGGTCTTTAAGGTGCTACTGGAAGGAATTTTTTAATTTTATTTTGTTTTGACCATGGCAGACCAACACGGCTACCTATCTGTAAATCGAGCAATCTGTAGCCAATGGTCTGACTCCATACAAGGGAACTTTGTTCATTCCTTTCTATGGAGGAGGACTGTGGCTCAGAGGTAGAGCATTGGCTTTGCATGCAGAAGGTCCCGGATTCAATCCCTGGATCCTCCAGGAAGGGTTGGGAGAAGATCCCATCTGAAACCCTGGAGAGCTGTTGCAAGTTGGAATAGGCAGTACAGAGCTAGATGAACTCAACAATCTAATCAGGATAAAGGCCATTCAGAGGTTCAGCACATCACTATGAATTCCATCAGGTTCTAGAAAGGGGAGAGATGGGTCTTCAGGGCCTCTTCCCCTTCCTTGCTAAAGGACAAGTTTCATCAGGCTCATCCCATCACTATGGTTTACAGCAGGATGGAATACAATGCCCATCTCCCTTTACCTTTGGTCCGGCTGGCTGTGGATTATGAAAGTTGGGAGCCCAAGTATCTAAGTCCCAAGTTGTTAATGAGTTTCTAAGTTATCACAAGCATCTTGAATTTGGTTTGGTAAAATATTTTCATGAAAACAAAGCAAGACAAGAAAGAAGAGCCTACTGGATTCTGACAAAGACCTATCTGGGCCAATATCCTGTTCTCCTAGTGGCCAACCAGATGCCTCAATAAGCTTCTCCTGAGCACAGCAGCAGTCTGTTCACTTGTAATTTCCAGTAACTGATGCTCAGAGGTGCAATGCTCCAGACATAGCCATCATAGCCATTGACACCCTCATTCTCCGTGAATTTGCCTGATCCTATCAGAATGTCAGGAGAGCCCTGCTGCATCAAGGAAGCCCATCTTGTCCAGCATGCTGTTCTCATAGTGGCCAACCAGATGCCTCAATGGGAAGGCTGGAAGCAGGGCCCAAGTACAATGGCACCTCTCCCCACTTGCGCTTCCCAGTAACTGCTATTCAGGGGCATACAGCCCTCACCAGTGGAGGTAGAACATAGCCATCATGACTAGCAGTCATTGACCTCTCTGGTTGCAAATCTGCAAAGCGATTGGTCCTACACAATTAGATTTGGCAGAAGGCTCCCTTGAAGAATGACAGATCCATTGACAGTCCAGAGAAAATACTTACCCGGTCAATCACTGAGAAGACGTTGTTGTCAAGTCAAGTGTTGTCGAGCGAATGAGGATCCCTCGGAACAAAAGAGCTTTTTATACCATCTCTAGACATTCCATTTCAGAAACCAGTGGCATTCTGAAAGAGCTTTTGACGCACCCTTGACCTCAGATTTCCTTAACTCCCCACCATCTTGCATTAATGAGTTTTGACTCATCCCTACATCAGATTCCTATCTTCCGTTACACTCGAGTATGTTATTCACCTGTGACTGTGGGTTCCTTCTGTCAGGATGAGTTGTTGTTTGAACCTAGGACCTTTGGCAGGAAAGGAAGATGCTCTGCCACTGGGCCTTGGTCCCAATATAGAACATAAGGAATTCTCTTACGCCAATCAGTCTGCATTTTTTCAGACTGATGCTGCAGATTTTACCTGTGCATGCAGAGTTGATGCTCTGCCACTGAGCCACCTTTATATTACTGCTCTGCCACAGTGCTATGGTCCTTTGCCTAAAAATCAAGTGAGATTTCAGTCCTGGTGTTCTTGAATAGAAAGCAGGTTTACAGAGGAGGGTATTTGCTATGGAGTCAGACCATTGGTACATCTATCAGCGTGTTCGACGCACTGAATGGGCATTGAGTCTTTGGGGCTGTTGTCCGATTGTAATCATTTACCATTAGTTGCTCAGATATTTTTATATTACTCTGCTGCCTTGCGGTTATGCTCATTTGTGAGAAAAGCTTCGGAAGTGAACCCTGAGGGAAAACCATTCCTGCTACGTTACGGGTTATCATCAGGAGAAGAAAACCTACACAAATACAGAGTGGAGTCCTTAAGAAGGTTAGATACTAGTGTCTTCCTCACCTCATTCCCACAACTCCTGCACCAAACAGGGGCCACATGAAATGCTCTTTTTTCCCCTTTGGATCACATCAGCGAGGCAGAGAGGAGGTTCTTATCATCTGGGCAGCCCAGGAGCTCCATGCATATGGCCCAGGCTTGCGCCCCAGAGATGACTCTTTGGTGTTGCTAAAGTAGCAAAAACAACATAGGAGGCAGCAGTTGTGAATCAGTGGTCTCTTCAGCCACAACACGCGCATTGATGAGCCTTTTCCCACTGCATCCTCATTTTCTCAGGATTTGGCTTTCTTTTCAGTTCACCTTCATCTGCCCAAAGATGTCTACTCAGAAAAAAGACTGCAACATGGACCCACCAGCAGTAGCCAAGGAACAGCCTCAAAAACATGGAGCAGCCCTGGCAGAATCCGAGACCAGGGAGAAGAGTCAGTGGAAGAAGATTGGAAAAAATTTAAAGATTATTTACAGAAATACTGTAAAATTAAGGAGCTTTAGAAAAAAGGTGGAATGAAGCTAGGTGGCTTTGGCAGAATGTTAGACAGAATGTGTTAAAATTAATTGTAAGACAGAAAATAGATGAAAATGGAAAGGACTTGCTGAAATAATTAATTGAAGTGGAATACAAAAAGGGAGGCGTGAGGAAGTCAATGAAACAAGTGTATGAAAGTTAAGATTAGAAATATTGGAAGTGTTTTTAATTATTTTTGTTTTACTTTGTTGATTCAATGTTTTATGTCGTGCTTTTGTTTGTGTTTTTGTATTTTGTTATATTATTATGTCTAATCTTTCTTTTTTCTTTTTGTAACTTCTAAAATTTCAATAAATATTATTTAAAAACCAAAAACATGGAGCAGCCCTGCAGCAGCAAAGAGAGCCCCCACCCAAGGCTGAAGGAGCTTCCAACCCCCCACCAGAGGAACAGCACCGGGATCGGAGCTGTGCTTGGTCCAAAGTGAAGTAGCAAGCCTGGTCTGTCATTGCCATGAGGCATAGTGAAAACAAAATGGGACCAAGCCATTCAAGCATGTTGAATCTTCCTCAACTTCAAATCCTCTCTATCTCATCATGTCGCATTCAACAGCTAGGTGCACTCTGATAAATCATAGAATCATAGAATCATAGAGTTAGAAGAGACCCCAAGGGCCATCGAGTCCAGCCCCCTGCCAAGCAGGAAACACCATCAGAGCACTCCTGACATACGGTTGTCAAGTGATGTATCTTAATTTCTCGTGCCTTTACAACAATAATATGCATGTCTAATAATAGCTGAGTTCCATGTGTTATCGATGGCGGCGTACAAATTGGTCAATTTCAATTGCTGTTCGATTTTGCAAATTCAAATGAAGCACAATTTTATCTCATTTAATAAATGTCCAGCATTGCAAGGGGTTGAACAAGATGACCCTTGATAATCCTTCCAGCTCTACAGTTCTATGATTTCATGTCCTGCTTGTGATTTCCCCATAGGCAACTGGTTGGCCAAAGTTTCTGACTACACACCGTACATTTAAAGCACATTTAAAATACATGGATTCCGTCAAATAATCATTGGACGTCTACCTTCCCCTTCACAGAATTTCAACTCCCAGCACCCTGAACAAATGATTCTTAGGATTATTTATGGGGAGAAGATGCCAGGGTTTAAATCTGTGCTCACTAGGGCTGGGCAAATCTCAGTTTCAATTTCTCTTCCTCTATATATTTCCAATATTAAGCTTCCACATCAGTTTGTGATTTATTTATTTTTAATCCTAATGCAAAGTCATCAGCAGTTTAATTTTTCCTTAAAATATGCACTTGTTGTAGCAGGCAGATGACTCACCCTTTGAATGACATTTGCTTATCCGTTGTTGACTTATTTGTATTTATATCTCACCACCTGCCCTGGGACAGCTTATGCGATGGCCATAATAACAGAGTCAAGTAAAATCAGTGAAGGAGATCAGTTGCAGGACCAGAACAAAACAGAGGATTGCCCCAATATCCAACCAGTTGTGATTATTACTATGAGGTAGGCAAAACCACCAGGTCACAGCCAACACGTGCACATTTTAAGCAGATGTTGGGCACAAATGGCCTCCAGATGTTACTGGACTACAGTATCCATCACACTTGACCATTGAGCATCTGTGCTGGGACTCATTGCAGTTGGAGTTTAGCAACATCTGGATGGCCATGGGCTCCCAATTCCTTCACACCCATCTGTGTTCATTTAATATGTGATCCCCAATTGTTGTGACATGTTTCTAGGACACAGGCAGAAAACTGGGAACCTTCAAAATATTAATGGACTACAAATCCCATCATTTCTGACTGTTTCCCATACTGGGTGGGAGCTGATGGGAAAGCTGGTTGAAGAACCTCTGGAGGCCCACCATAACATTCTTCACAAAACAGGATGGGATAGACAAAATTATACCAGCAAGACTGAAATAGAAGGGATTTAGCTGCTTAACCCATCTTCACCTGGTGGCCTTCCTTGAGGGAATTCTGGAAAGGGGGAATCATCTCTCCTTTGCAGAGGGGGGTCAGAACGTGATACTGGACTAGGCAGGGCACTGGTCTGATTCAGCTCGACTCTTCGATTGTTCTGATTCCATAAAATGGGGAATTTGAGAATTGGTTAGGGGAATGCAGTGATTTCTCCTAGCCCAGCTTCAAAGATGATTTCCACCACTTTCCTGTACATTACCATGGAAAATGAGTGGAAACAAATCAAAGCACTGGATGGGTTTGATTCACTAAGGAAGGGAGGAAGACCTACAGAATGCAGCGTATGAATGAAGCTATCCCATGTTTGACCTGTATATTCCACCCAGATTATTTTCCTATCTCACATCCACCACCTCCTGCCCATTACGAGCAGAGTAGTCACATCCTAAGCAATTATCATGCCCACACACTCCTCTGCAGGATGCCAACTTCAAACATTGCTTAGAAAAGTCCTGATGGTTTAGGTGTCAATTCATCAGCAGAACCCTTGGTGAGGCACCCAACTTGAGCGACCATTGGTTATGCAATGTAAGGTTCAGGTGAAGCTTCCAGCCATAAGACACATCCAGTAGTCACAAGAACATGATATGGTGACAAGCCTGTTGAATGTCAGCCAAGGAGAAGGAATGTAGTTCAGTGCTAGAGCACCTGTATTACATGACGAAGGTTGCTGGTTCACTCTCTGGCACCTTGTGGCACCTCCAGGTAGATCAGGGAGATGCTCTCTGAACCACTGGAGATCCACTGCCAATCAAGATAGACAAAGCTGAGGCTGATGGACCAAGGCTTTGACATACTTAGTGTCAGGGACTTGCAGGACTCTAAGAACTGTGCACCATGGAAGGGGAGATGGAATCTGACCCTGTAGAGAAGTCCTGTGTTTTGTGGGGAACTGTGCTTGTCCGGAGGCAAGAAGGGACCTTCAGAGTTTGAAGGTGGAGTTCAGGATGGGTTGGAACAAGAGAAGCAGTAGATGCTTTTGTCTTGAAGCTGCCACAAGACTCAGCTTCTTTTTCCTAGCTTTTGGAAGGTGTTTTGAGCCAATGGATTCATTCCCTAGCTGAAGATGCTGGACTGGGTGGGCCATTGGCCTGATCTGTAATAGCTCTTCTTATGTTCCTATAAGTGAAGGTGAGAACTCTTTCTCCTTCATGCCCTGCCCATGGGCTCCTGGAGGAATCTTCTTTGCACATAGCTTGTGGGAGGTGTTTTGATCCAGTGGATGCATCCAGTGGGTGTGATTTTATTGCCAAGTCCACCTTTCACCTATATTCATGTAAACACACACACACACAGAGAGAGAGAGAGAGAGAGAGAGAGAGAGAGAGAGAGAGAGAGAGAAATATCGGGCAGGTGCCTTCAGTGGCAGAATGTGTCAAAACACCACCCGGGGGCAGGGGGTGGGGCATGACTCAAAGGGGGGTGGGGGCAGTGGCGTAGCGTGGGGGTGCAGGGGGGGCCGGCCGCACCGGGCGCAACATCTGAGGGTTAAGGTTAGGGGGCGCAAATCCACGGGTTAGGGGTGCAAATCCACGGGTTAGGGGGCGCAAATTACTTGCCTTGCCCCGGGTGCTGACAACCCACGCTACGCCACTGGGTGGGGGCAGAGGGAACCGTCTATGGCTCACTTCACATTCTCTCTCATACTCAGCCTCTCCTCCCCCATCAGGCTTGAACTGGGAGCTGGAGGGGCTTGAGCTGGAGCTGCATGTAGCCCATCCCAGAAGAGGGGCAGCAGCTCTCTTCCTCCAACTCTCTGCTTTGCCCCTGGGCCAAATGTGACCCAGAAGTGGAGCTGCACAGAAGAAAGCTGCCTCAGCAGCTCCTGAGCCAGGTTCTGATGGGAGCCTGTCGTGGGGGGCCTGGTTGTGCCCCCTCCAGAAAATACACCTGAGGAGATGCCCCTTCCAGTCCCCATGTTATGCCACTTGGTGCCGTCCCTGTAGTCTTCAGCAAATGTTTAAAAAAGTTTAAACAAGTCTATCCAGATGTTTAGAAGGTTGGTGAGAGTTTTAATCGGCTTTTAGTTGTTATTTTAACTCTTCAATAGTCTTAAATTATTGTTATTAATTCTTCTCGCTGGTAATTTTATTCTTCTTTTTTTTGTAAACTGTTTTCAGGGTGTTTTCTTTTTTACAATCCAGCAGTGTATAAATTTTATGATATAGGTGTCATGAACACTTCTGACCAAGGTATAAGCACTCTGGAGGAGTCAGAAAGCAGCAAACAAAAGAAAGGCTCGCATTCTTCCCAGACAGCTGTAAACAGTAGTTTATCAACTCCCCCTCGCTGTGAGAATGACAGGAATGCAGAACCAACTCTTTCAAATGACACAGGCAATGTCAGAAGGCGGGAGGGAAAGCAGTTTGACACTGGAAGGGAAGTTAATTCATCCAAGGAGCAGATGTATGAGAAAGGTCTTAGATAGAAAGCAAAGCCAGAAACGGAAAGGGCATAGGTTCTGGATATTCTGCCATACCCAGAATCACTCCCCAGAAGGGTCAACTGATTCATAAGTCACAGGCATGAGGATGGGCACCTGAGGCTGAGTGTTTGTATTGCAATAAATCTTCAAGCTAATTACGACTTGCATCCTGTGTTAACAAGATGGCAGCCTGGCTCTTGACAATAAATAAACTAGATTCCTATAGTTTAAGGCTACCAATGGCTTCTAGTCCTGATGGTTATATTCCCTCCAGGGTAAGAGGTCAGCATATGTCTGCATTCCACTTCCTAGAGATTGCAAGTCAGGGAAAGTGCTGTTAAACCTGCAACTTGTTCTGGACTTCCTATCAGCAGCTGGTTCGGCAATGAGAGAACTTGATGCAGGACAAGACAGGTTATTGGCCTAATCCATAATAGCTCTTCCAATGTCCTTCTGAGTAAAAGGTAAGGGAGGACTCTGTCCTTCATGTCCTGCCCATTGGCTCCTGGAGTAATCTGACCGGCCACAGTAAGAGCAAGATTCTAGACTGACCTTTGGTCTGATCCAGAAGGCTCCCTCTGATAGGTTTTACATTCAGAGCCCTGATACTGCCTATGCTCTCCAAAGCCTCCATCATAAAGAAGTCTCTTTATTTTCCCCAGATTGCTCTCTGGTGCAATCTGAACTACCTTGCCCTGGAGGCTCCTTCACCAGCCCAGCCCAGAATCCAGGCAGAAACATATAGGGTTCATTGGCAAACTAGCATTGTTCATTTGATGACTGTACAGTAGTGGGTGGAAAAACTCGTGATATGCCAAATAAATCTACATGTGCAGGAAAGGGGACAGGTAGATCACAGTGGTGGGGGAGCTCTTACCCAGCTGCATTCAGACTTTGGCTGCAGTGCCAGCAACACCCGGCTGGTTCCCCAGGAACATACAAAGACAAGGGAATGTTTCTTGCCATCCTATTTTTATTCAGTATTTACAGAGGCTATAGAACCCAGCCTCTTGGATAATGGAGGGAATCTCCATCCCTCATCTCTCTCACTTCCTCAGTCATCACTTCTACAAGTTCTGCTACGTGCCCTCTGTCTTTGAGCTCTTTGCTCTCCTACTTTCGAGACACACCAGGTTCTGGGAGAGGAGGGTGTGGAATGCTTTATAAAGACATTGTGTCCATCAGTTGTTGCCCTCCTGGTGGTTCTTCTTCCTCCTCCTCCTCCTCTCCCAGTACTTCCCAACTTTGCTCCTCATCTGCCTCTGAGCTGTGACCTCTGTTAAACCCCTGTTGTGAATCTAAATTGTCTTCCTCTTCTCTGGAAGGGTCAGGCTGGGGAGGTGGTCTCCTCGAGAGGCAGTCTTCGCCATTCCTCCTCTACCCAGTCCCTGACATGCAGTTAGGCAATCTTTAACTCTGGACCTAGTGGTTGTATTGGGTACTGTTCTCTTGAACACGTAATGTGTGGCAGGGACTGACAAGGAATGAGATCTTGGGGTCCCCTAGGAAGAAAAGTTGCAGCGTTTGAGACTTCTTTGTTTTTGTTTTTTTTAATAATATTTATTAAAGTTTCCAATTAGTACAAAAAAAAAAAATAAACATACACAAAAAAGAAATAATAAAAATACAAAAATACAAAAACAAAAAAGAACAGTTAAAACAAATGTAGTTTCCATTACTCATTTCCATTAACTTATTTCCCAGACCTCCTCTCACCTCCCCCTTTTGTATTCCAGTTCAAATTCTTAATTCAGCAAATCCTTATTATAACTTGTTGTAACATATTGTAACTTATTACTCAACCTCTACATTACAGCTGGTAACCACTTAATTTTTATCCAACATCACACTAATGTCCATTAATTTTATAATGCCTCTGCAGATAGTCTTTGAATTTCTTCCAATCTTCCTCCACCGTCTCTTTTCCCTGGTCTCGGATTCTGCCGGTCATTTCTGCCAGTCCCATATAGTCTATCACCTTCATCTGCCATTCTTCCAGAGTGGGTAGATCTTGCGTCTTCCAGTGAGACTTCTTTGTTTAAAGAAAAGAAATAATAGAAATTTTAAAAAATAAATGCATGGCATAAAGAAAGTGGATAGAGAAAATCTCTTCTCCCTCTCTCAAAACACTAGAACTCACAGACATCCAACGAAGCTGAACACTGGAAAATTCAGGACAAATTAAAGAAAATATGTAGAGATAAACTCATTCCCAAAGCTAGCAGTGTTGAACACCAACTTGGATGGTTTAGAAAGAGGTTTGGATAAATTCATGGAGGATTAGACTATCCATGGTTATTAGCTCTGCCTCGGATGTAAAGTTTCTGAATACCAGTTACTGAAAACTACAGGTGGAGAGACTTGCTGTTTTGCTTGAATCCCGCTTACATCTTGATGACTCCTATAGATGGTCTGCTTGAAGCATAGCTAAAGATATCCCCTTCCTCCACCATGGGCACTTCACCATTCATACCCCAATTCCTGCCTTTTGACCCTTCCCTTTTCCCCTTTCATGGTGTGTAGAAACTAGGACTGTTCCCACAGAACTCCATCAGACTCATGGCACCAATCTAGGGCCCCCCAGTCAGCTTGCCTTGCCATGAGGAAATTCAGGAATCACCCCACACCACCTGGATTTGTTCAGTGGTGAGGCTAATGTTTATCTTATTTGTATTAAATTAAACAATAGTTTGATTTAATTAAACATAGGTCCAGGAGGGGGCCAGAGGAAGAAACAGTGCATCTCCTCCCCACTGTTCTACATAAACCCCAAAATGTATTTTTCATCGCTTGACATTTTCCATAATCAGGCTGAGATAGAATTTGGCATTATTTTGCTTCATCCTTAGATCTCCTGCCTGTCCCAATCACCAAACATGTGAATATGTTTCTCTCTTTCTCTCTTCCAGACAAAACACTCTTTAAATGCTCTAATTTAAACCCAATATGGGTGGCGCTGTGGGTTAAACCACAGAGCCTAGGACTTGCTGATCAGAAGGTCGGTGGTTCGAATCCCCGTGACGGGATGAGCTCCCGTTGCTCGGTCACTGTTCCTGCCAACCTAGCAGTTCGAAAGCATGTCAAAGTGCAAGTAGATAAAAAAACTGAAACGTTTGACTTCTGAGACATTCAAAAACTGAGGTACCACTGTAATGCTTTTGGATTCCAGTTTCTGGAAAGCACAGGAGAGGAAACTGTGCTTGTGTTCAAGTCCTGCTTGCAGTTTTCCCACTGAGGCACCTCGGAGGCCACTATAAGAACAAGAATTGGGCTCTAGGTGGGCCATTGACTTGAGCCAGCAGTCTCCTTATATTCTTATTGGAATTCTGTTTCCAAGCTCTGTCCTAGGTCCCTGAAGATATATCCTCCCCAAAGCTCAAATATATTTTCCCCTTACTACATTGCAAGGGTAGGGGACGCGGGTGGCGCTGTGGGTAAAACCTCAGTGCCTAGGACTTGCCGATCGCATGGTCGGCAGTTTGAATCCCCGTGGCGGGGTGCGCTCCCATCGTTCGGTCCCAGCGCTTGCCAACCTAGCAGTTCGAAAGCACCCCCGGGTGCAAGTAGATAAATAGGGACCGCTTACCAGCAGGAAGGTAAACGGCGTTCCGTGTGCTGCGCTGACTCGCCAGATGCAGCTTGTCACGCTGGCCACATGACCCGGAAGTGTCTGCGGACAGCGCTGGCTCCCGACCTATAGAGTGAGATGAGCGCACAACCCTAGAGTCTGTCAAGACTGGCCCGTACGGGCAGGGGTACCTTTACCTTTACTTACATTGCAAGGGTAATTTGTCATCCCATCCCAAAGTGCTGGAATTTATGATTTCAGAGGAACAGATGTGAACATGTGCAAGCTGCGCATTAAGCTGTCAATTACATTGTTATAGAGTGGCGTGAAGAATTCACCAAGAGAAACCCACACGTTATTCAGTAACTGGAGATAACCATCTCTCGTCAGTCAGCACAATTAATGCAAATCGTTGTGTCATTAAGGCCAGGCATTGGATGCCGCGAGAGCCAATGGGCCTTCTCAGAACTCATCACCATTTATGAAAGAGGGCATTGGGAGATGCTATAAAAGGTCCTTTATCTCAAGCTCTTCTCATTCGCTCAACGACACCTGACTTGACCAACGCTTGACTCGGTGACCGATAGGTGAGTAGGAGGACCTCCTAGCTATTAATGGGTCTATCAGATGCAGGGAGAAGCGTTCTTAGAAGTTCAAAACCCTGGAGATGCTGTGGATTTTTCAGTGGCTAAAGGAAGTCCTTCTTCACACAGTGCATAGTTAAACTATGGAATTAGATATTATTTTTTATTATTATTAGGGACACGGGTGGCGCTGTAGGTTAAACCACAGAGCCTAGGACTTGCCAATCAGAAGGTCGGCAGTTCGAATCCCCGAGAGGCTCCCGTTGCTCGGTCCCTGCTCCTGCCAGCCTAGCAGTTCAAAAGCACGTCAAAGTGCAAGTAGATAAATAGGTACCGCTCCGGCGGGAAGGTAAGCAGCTTTTCCATGTGCTGCTCTGGTTTGCCAGAAGTGGCTTAGTCATGCTGGCCACATGACCTGGAAGCTGTACACCGGCTCCCTCGGCCAATAAAGCGAGATGAGCGCCGCAACCCCAGAGTCGGTCACGACTGGACCTAATGGTCAGGGGTCCCTTTACCTTTACCTTATTATTATTATTATTATTATTTATATACTGCCTTTCATCCGAAGATCTCACAACATAAAAATACAGGATAAAAGCACAAGAAGTCGTGGTGGTCAGCAACTTGGATGACTTTAAAAGGGGATTAGATAAACTCATGGAGGAAAAGGCTATCAGTGCCTACTAGCCACAATAACGATGTTCTCCTCTTTGAGGCAGTATACTTCTGAATATCACTTGCTGCAAATCACAGGTGGGGAGAACAGTGTTGTACTCAACATTTGACTGCAAGCTTCCCATGGACATCTGAATGGCCACTATGTGAATAGTAGGACTTTTCTTATGTTCAAATCAGTGAGTGAGTGAGGGTTAAACTCCATGCCCTGCCTGTGGTCTTCCTGCTTGAATCTGATTGGCCACCATGGGAACAGGATGCTGGACCAGATGGGTCCTTGGCCTGATCCAGCAGGCCATTGCATGCATTTGCTTCATCACGGAACAATTCTTCTAGCAGCCCAGGTAGTGGTAGTTGATCAGACCATTGGTCCATCTTGCCTACTAGGAGCGGCTCTCCAATGTGCCAGGCAGTGGTTTATCCCAAGTTTCCACAAACCAGTGGGCTATCAGTGCTTTGAACTACAACACTCACCATTCCTGATCATTGGCCAGGCTGACTAATGGGATTGAAGGGAGCTGTAGTCCAAACTTTTCCCCCAAGCTGGGGGAAAGACTGGTCTGTCCTTTCAATTGGAGACTTCAAATGTGAAACCTTCTGCTTGCAAAGCATGTGAGGTCCTGCCAACAGATAGTCCTTCATAAAGGACATAGAGCTATTCAGTGCTTTGATCAGATTATATATTTGCATAGATATACAGTCATACCTCGAGTTGTGTTTGCTTCACGTTGTATTTTTTCAAGTTATGAACGTGGCAAACCCAGAAGTGTTTGCTTCCAAGTTTGCCACTTTGAGCATGTGCAGGAGCAATCTGTGTGCTTCGCGCATGTGCAGGAGTGCTCTATCATGTCACACACACACACAGAAGCAGCACTCCACTTACAGACTTTTCAGGGTGCGAACGGCACCCCGGAACGGATTGCATCCGTAAGTAGAGGTACTACTGTATATGGAGGAACCTTTGTGTAATTTATTTGAATTTTTAGGATATGCACATCATAGAATTGTAGAGTTAGAAGGTACACCAAGAGTCATCTTGTCCAATCTCCTCCAATGCAGGAATAAAAACATAGAAACATCAGAACATAGGAAGCTAGGAATACAAGGTGCTTCCTTCCATGGAATCAGACCATTGGACAATATAGCTCAGTATTGCCTACACTGATTGATAGTAGCTCTCCAGGGTTTTGTGCAAGCATCTCACACTGTTCTACCAGGAGATGCCAGAGATTGAAATGGGGACCTTTGGCATGTCAAGCAGATGCGCTGAGCTACAGCTCAGGTCCTGATATCTCTTAGTATATGTATTGATATAGGTTTCTCTAGGAGGTTTAGGTTGGTAGTGGCAGAGAATACCTATAAATGTTGTGTTGTTTGTAGGAAATTCCATAGCATAACATAAATTTGAATTCCTCGCAGACCTTTTTCCTCCAGTTATTCCTGGAATTCAGTTCCCATCAGCCCAAGTGACCCCGGCAAATGGTCAGAGAGCATGTTAATTATAATCCAGCAACATCTGGAGGGCCGCCAAATCCCTTTGACTTCTGCTGTCTTTGAGACTTCAGCCCCCAAATGATGTCAATCTCTTTCTCTTTCTTCTTCCCCAAGGGTTATCCACTCCACAGAAAAGATGAGCCAACAACAACAAAGAGGAAGCTGCTGCTGTTGTGGTGGTAGAGGCTGTGGGTGCTGCGGTGGTAGCCGCAGTGGCGGGGGATGTTGTGGTGGCAGCCGCAGTGTGGTTTCCTCTCAGCAGAGTCAGAGCAGCGGCGGATGTTGTGGCGGCAGTAGAGGCAGTAGCGGTGGCGGATGTTGCGGAGGCAGCAGAGGTGGTGGATGCTGTGGTGGCAGCAGTGGCAGCGGATGTTGTGGTGGACAACAAAGTCAACAGAAAGTCTTCCCCCAGAAGCTGAAGTAGATGCCTTCAAGGATAGTTGAAATACTCCATTATTATCATCACTTCTTGCATATTCCCTTTTCTTCTTGCAAACCATAATTGGCTGAAATTCCCCAATGTGAATAATGTAAATGGTCAGACTTCTTTATTGAAAACTCATTAAAAGTTTCTTGCAAACCAATAAATCTGTGTGGTTGAGTTTTTCTGCTCCTCTATCTATATGTTTATGCCCAAGATGTACTCATGATACATTGATTCCTACCCTTTAACCATGGGCTTCATAGACAGTAGGAAGCAGTAATTTTTTTAAATACCAGTTGCATGGAGCCACAGGTCCTGCTTCCAAGGTTGCCATAGGTATCTAGTTAGGCACTGTAAGATCAGAATATTGGTCTACATGGGACAGCAGGCTCTTCTCATGTTCTTATGACACTCTACCCTGGGTAACAACAGTTAAAGTGTTTATTCCAGAGATGAGTAGATTAATGGAATTTGTCATGATCCCAGAATCCTTCAGTGACCAGACCACCAACCTAAAGGATATAACTGTCTAACCTTAGCTCTATCTAAGGAACTGAACTGAATTTCTGACTCTGAGATGGATCAGGGTCCCAATAAACCTGAGATTGGCAGGTGGGAGCCCACCAAATAGATCCTACAGCACCAGGACTAATACCAGGGGTCACCAATGTGGTGGCCTCCATATGCCTTGGACTACATCTCTCATCGTTCCTAACTATTGGCCATGCCAGTTGGCACTGTTGGGGGTTGTGGTCCTCAACACCTGAAGAGCACTACATTGGTTATCCTTGGCCTATAGGGAACCAATAGTGATGAAAACAAACCCCTGTGTTGCAATACAGAATAATCTGCTCAAATACAGCTGCAACACATGGCTTATGAATATAGTAAATGTATTATTACTAGTAGTAGAATGTCATCCAAAATTTACAATTCATCAACTTCAAAATACAGTGGTACCTTGGGTTACATACGCTTCAGGTTACAGACTTCACTAACCCAGAAATATTACCTCGGGTTAAGAACTTTGCTTCAGAATGAGAACAGAAATTGCACGCCAGCGGCGCAGCAGTAGCAGGAGGCCCCATTAGCTAAAGTGGTGCTTCAGGTTAAGAACAGTTTCAGGTTAAGAACAGACCTCCAGAACAAATTAAGTTCTTAACCTGAGGTACCACTGTAATATATATATATCAGTCCATAACCAAGAAGTAGTCAATGAAATGAATTGCTGGCGGGGAACACCACAAAACCTTTCAATGGATGATGTCCAAGACAGTATATCCAGATTGAATCAACTGTTTCGAAGATGAATCTTCTCCAGCAAATAGTTTCAGATAGAATATCCATACAGGTAAATGTAATACTTGTGGATAAGAGCTCACTAACCCATTCATGCCAAAGTCTTGTCTCTTTAACACTCTTGTTCTCCAACTGTGGGAGACGTTTAGGTGAAGTGAACTGGAAGGAAGAGGCTACAAAGGCCCTTGGTTCAAATCCAATTATGCTTGGAGTCTGTTGCTCACTAAAGGAAAAAAAACTTGCTTTGCCCCCTGAACTCCTATATAAGTCCAGGGGGGGAGAATTAGAGCCCCCTGTCCTCCTCTAAGCCCAGTGGAAGCTGCTGCATTAGGTCAAATGGCCCACTGCCTCAACAACCTCAGTTTGTCCTCATCCACCCTACATCTGCCTATTGTCCTACTTACAACAAGTCCAGGGGGCGTTCACACACCCTGTGAGCATCCTCAGTCTCAGTGTTGTCCTTGCACAACTCAGACAAGAAGAGGATGACGAGAAAATTAGGATGAGTTGGCCATTGTTCTCATTGACTCTTGCCACACCTTCGCAAATAAAATAACATTTTTGTCTCAAATACACTTCATTAAATTGTAGCTATATTTTTAAGCTAATCGGACTGTGAGATAATTGTTCGAAACGTATGTCAGTGGCTTCCTTCATTTCTAAGATCCATATCAGGAAAGACATCCCACACAACTGTGTCATGAGTGCTCTAGACATTGCACAAAGCGTAAAATATCTATACAGCAGTCAGCACACAGTGGGTGCATGAGTCCTCAAATATACAGTGGTGCCCCGCAAGACGAACGCCTCGCAAGACGGAAAACCCGCTAGGCACCACTGTATTAGAAAATTACACAAATTGTAAGAAGCTTTCAACAGGCTTTGAAAATATGTTAACCCTTTTAAAATCAGTTGATGCAGCAGTCTAGGCTGAGAGGCAGTGGCTTGCCCAAGATCACCCAATGAAATTCATGGTTGAGTGAGGATTTGAATCCTGTTCTCTCATGTTCTGGTCCAGCACTCTAACCACCAAACATATGAAGCAAGAAAACAGCACCCTCACCCATCATCCTTTGTTACATACACACTTGAACTGTTGATCAGAACAAAGTACATTTGTCAATTATCCAGAAATCTTATTGACTTCTCTAACTTTATATTAATAATAATAATAATAATAATAATAATAATATACCCCGCCCTCCCCAGCCAAGGCCGGGCTCAGAGAGGCTAACAAGCAATAATAAAAACTAGTTGAATGATTACAACTTAAAAACAAACTTAAAATGCAACATTAAAATATTAAAATGTAGCCTCATTGCAGGAGGAGAAGGAAAAGAAAAAAGAAAGAGAGGGAGGGAATCAAATTGGCTCCAAGCCAAAGGCCAGGTGGAACAACTCTGTCTTACAGGCCCTGCGGAAAGAAATCAGATCCTGCAGGGTCCTGGTCTCATGAGGCAGAGCGTTCCACCAGACCGAAACCAGAGTTGAAAAGGCCCTGACTCTGGTTGAAGCCAGTCTAACTTCCTTAGGGCCCGGGACCACTAGGGTGTTGTTATTTATGGACCTTGAGGCTCTCTGTGGGGCATACCGGGAGAGGCGGTCCCATAGGTATGAGGGTCCTAGGTTGTGAAGGGCATTAAAGGTCAAAAGCAGCACCTTAAATCTGACCCTGTACTCCACCGGGAGCCAGTGCAGCTTGAAAAGCACTGGGTGAATATGCTCATTAGTCTCATTATTGTCTGTCCTGAATCCTCCAACATTCAGCTCCTTGGTGTGCCCAAATGTTCTAGAAAATTATGTCAAGACTCATTTTTCAAACCGTCCTGAATGTTATACATCTCTGTCAGGACACACAAGAACAGTGGTTCCCAACCTTTTTTTGGCCTTGCCCCACCTAAGCATCTCTAAAATCCTGATGTCCACCCCCATGACATATAATTCTTATTATTCAAAAAGAGAACTATTCATGTGGCAGAAGCCTAAAAGGCTGTCAACTGTGAATAACTCATTCTCGAATTGCCCCGCTCAAAAATCAATTTGCCCCCCTGTGGGGCGTGTGCCCCACGTTTGGGACCACAGCACTAGAGTGTGTCGTTTTAATGGGTGAAACATAATTTTTCTTCAGATATATTTACAAATAATCTCCTATTATTTTCATGATTCGACTACCTTTAGCTTCATAAATCTACATTTGACTAAAAAGCACACATACACTCCTTTTGGAAAACCCAATCATTTTAATTTTACCTTTTGAAAATGTCAGGCAATGCTATAAAAAAAATATGCTATGCATACAACATTACATTGTAATCATCAAACAATAGAAAGTAATGACATCAGTTAATAAGAAGTTTAAACAAGAAAATTAATCATAGAATCATAGAATCATAGAGTTGGAAGAGACCACAAGGGCCATCGAGTCCAACCCCCTGCCAAGCAGGAAACACCATCAGAGCACTCCTGACATATGGTTGTCAAGCCTCTGCTTAAAGACCTCCAAAGAAGGAGACTCCACCACACTCCTTGGCAGCAAATTCCACTGTCGAACAGCTCTTACTGTCAGGAAGTTCTTCCTAATGTTTAGGTGGAATCTTCTTTCTTGAAGTTTGGATCCATTGCTCCGTGTCCGCTTCTCTGGAGCAGCAGAAAACAACCTTTCTCCCTCCTCTATGTGACATCCTTTTATATATTTGAACATGGCTATCATATCACCCCTTAACCTCCTCTTCTCCAGGCTAAACATACCCAGCTCCCTTAGCTGTTCCTCATAAGGCATCGTTTCCAGGCCTTTGACCATTTTGGTTGCCCTCCTCTGGACCCGTTCCAGTTTGTCAGTGTCCTTCTTGAACTGTGGTGCCCAGAACTGGACACAGTACTCCAGGTGAGGTCTGACCAGAGCAGAATACAGTGGCACTATTACTTCCCTTGATCTAGATGCTATACTCCTATTGATGCAGCCCAGAATTGCATTGGCTTTTTTAGGCTTGCTTTGCTTTATTCTTGTACATCAACGTCATGTAGTCCTCATGTTTCTCATGTGTGTTCACCCTGCTTGCTGCTTCTGCGACTTGTTTCACAAACCTCTCTGTAGACTAAGCATGACAGAGCCATTGTGGAACTTGCATGGGGTTGTCAGTAAACTGCTGTATTTCTGCTGTAGTATGTATGCATGTTAAAGGAGGTTCATATACTCTTTCAGACCAATCTATCTGCTACAACAGGAATGAAGCACTGAGATTGATGAGAAGTCTCTTCCTCAGACGTACAGAAAGATCTCCCAGAATGTCATCTCTGTCCCTCAAGTCAACAATCTTTCAGAGCTCTCCTTTCCTCACAGTCATTTGAGGGACAAGAGTGTCTGGATTATAATTTCACTAAATGCAGAGAATTCCAGACCCTCCTAGTGTCCCTATTTTCCAGTGACAGTCCTGGAAAAGTTTTCTTGTCTCTATGGTCTTTGTGATCCAATACCTGTACGCTTGATCAATAGACTCATCCTTTATAACATTGTCACTAAGGAAAGAAAGATGCTCTCTAACTGATATTTGGGTACTGAAGGATTAGTTTTAAGTTCTGCAGTGGTGTCTAGCATCTTGTCTATGTGACCTGACCACTTGCTGTTAGGCAAAGTCTTCCCGTCAACTGATTTGATCAAGTGTCACAGGAATAACGTGCTCGTCTGGAGGACTGACAACCAGATTCTCTACCATTACTTTATATCCTCCAATATATCTATGAGGTTTACATGAAATTTAGGTGAAAGGTGGACTTGGCAATAGTGGATGAATCCACTGGATCAAAACACCTCCCACAAGCTATGTGCAAAGAAGCTGAGTCTTGTGGCAGCTTCAAGACAAAACCACCTACAGCTTCCTCCTCTTGTTCCAACCCATCCTCCTCTTGTTCCAACCCAACTCCACCCTCCAGCTCTGAAGCTCCCCCTGCCTCTGACTCTGGCCTCCTGACCAGCACAGTTCCCCACAAAACTCAGGACTCCTCTCCTGGGTCAGATTCCATCTCCCCTTCCATGGTGCACACTTCTCAGAGTCCTGCCAGTCCCTGACACTATGTCAAAGCCTTGGTCCATCAGCCTCAGTTTTGTCTATACTGATTGGCAGTGGATCTCCAGTGGTTCAGAGAGAATCTCCCTAATAATAATAATAATAATAATAATAATAATAATAATAATAATAATTTATACCCCGCCCATCTGGTTGGGCTTCCCCAGCCACTCTGGGCGGCTTCCAAAAAAATATTAAAATACTGTAATACATCAAACATTAAAAGCTTCCCTAAACAGCGCTGCCTTCAGATGTCTTCTAAAAATCTGGTAGTTGTTGTTCTCTTTGACATCTGGTGGGAGGGCATTCCACAGGGAGGGCGCCACTACCAAGAAGGTTCCCTGTAACTTGGCTTCTCACAGTGAGGGAACCGCCAGAAGGCCCTCGGTGCTGGACCTCAGTGTCCGGGTAGAACGATGGGGGTGGAGACGCTCCTTCAGATATACTGGACCGAGGCCGTTGAGGGCTTTAAAGGTCAGCACCAACACTTTGAATTCTGCTCAGAAACGTACTGGGAGCCAATGTAGCTCTTTCAAGACTGGTGTTATATGGTCTCGGTGGCTGCTCCCAGTCACCAGTCTAGCAGCCGCATTCTGGATTAGTTGTAGTTTCCAGGTCACCTTCAAAGGTAGCCCCACGTAGAGCGCATTGCAGTAGTCCAAGCAGAAGATAACCAGAGCATGCAACACTCTGGTGAGACAGTCCGCAGGCAGATAGGGTCTCAGCCTACGTACCAGATGGAGCTGGTAAACAGCTGCCCTGGACACAGATTTGACCTGTGCCTCCATGGACAGTTGTGTATCCAAAATGACACCCCAAATGATCTACAGTGGTGCCCCGCAAGACGAACACCTCGCAAGACAGAAAACCCGCTAGACGAAAGGGTTTTCCGTTTTGGAGGCGCTTCGCTAAACGAATTTCTCTATGGGGTTGCTTCGCAAGACGAAAAAAACTTGCGAGTTCCCACGGGTTTTTTTCGCTTCCCCCCCCTTTCCTAAGCCGCTAAGCCGCTTATCAGCTGTTCCGCTGATAAGCCGCTTAACAGCTGATCGCTAAAAGCCGCTAATAGCGCTAATCTGCTAAGCTGTCAATGGGCTTGCTTCGCAAGACGAAAAAACCGCTAGACGAAGAGAATCGCGGAACGGATTCTTTTCGTCTTGCGAGGCACCACTGTACTTGGAGGTGCCAGAAGGTGCCAGGGAGTGAACCAGCGAGCTTCATAATGTAATACAGGTGCTCTAACACTGAACTACATTCCTTCTCCTTGGTTGACATTCAACAGGCTTGTCGCCATATCATGTTCTTGTGACTACTGGATGTGTCTTATGGCTGGAAGCTTCACCTGAACCTTACATTGCATAACCAATGGTCGCTCAAGTTGGGTGCCTCACCAAGGGTTCTGCTGATGAATTGACACCTAAACCATCAGGACTTTTCTAAGCAATGTTTGAAGTTGGCATCCTGCAGAGGAGTGTGTGGGCATGATAATTGCTTAGGATGTGACTACTCTGCTCGTAATGGGCAGGAGGTGGTGGATGTGAGATAGGAAAATAATCTGGGTGGAATATACAGGTCAAACATGGGATAGCTTCATTCATACGCTGCATTCTGTAGGTCTTCCTCCCTTCCTTAGTGAATCAAACCCATCCAGTGCTTTGATTTGTTTCAGCTCATTTTCCATGGTAATCTACGGGAAAGTGGTGGAAATCATCTTTGAAGCTGGGCTAGGAGAAATCACTGCATTCCCCTAACCAATTCTCAAATTCCCCATTTTATGGAATCAGAACAATCGAAGAGTTGAGCTGAATCAGACCAGTGCCCTGCCTAGTCCAGTATCACGTTCTGAACCCCCTCTGCAAAGGAGAGATGATTCCCCCATTCCAGAATTCCCTCAATGCCCAATTCTCCTCTCTGCCAGAATTCCCTCAAGGAAGGCCACCAGGTGAAGATGGGTTAAGCAGCTAAATCCCTTCTATTTCAGTCTTGCTGGTATAATTTTGTCTAACCTATCCTGTTTTGTGCAGAATGTTATGGTGGGCCTCCACCAGTTCTTCAACCAGCTTTCCCATCAGCCCCCACCCAGTATGGGAAACAGTCAGAAATGATGGGATTTGTAGTCTATCAATATTTTGAAGGTTCCCAGTTTTCTGCCTGTGTCCTAGAAACATGTCACAACAATTGGGGATCACATATTAAATGAACACAGATGGGTGTGAAGGAATTGGGAACCCATGGTGATCCAGATGTTGCTAAACTCCAACTGCAATGAGTCCCAGCACAGATGCTCAATGGTCAAGTATGATGGGTACTGTAGTCCAGTGACATCTGGAGGCCATTTGTGCCCTACATCTGATTAAAATGTGCATGTATTGGCTGTGACCTGGTGTTTTTGCTTACCTCACAGCAATAATCACAACTGGTTGGATATTGGGGCAATCTTCTGTTTTGTTCTGGTCCTGCAACTGATCTCCTTCACTGATTTTACTCTGTTATAACTCTGTTATTATGGCCATCGCATAAGCTGCCCCAGGGCGGGTGGCGAAATATATCATTCAAAGGGTGAGTCATCTGCCTGCTACAACAAGTGCTTATTTTAAGGAAAAATTAAACTGCCGATGACTTTGCATTAGGATTGAAAATAAATAAATCACAAACTGATGTAGAAGCTTAATATCGGAAATATATGAAAGGAAGAGAAATTGAAACTGAGATTTGCCCAGCCCTAGTGAGCACAGATTTAAACCCTGGCATCTCCCCCCCCCCCCCAAAAAAAAAAAGAATCCTGAGAACCATTTGTTCAGGGGCTGGGAGTTGAAATTCTGTGAAGGGGAAGGTAGACGTCCAATGATTATTTGGCGGAAGCCTTGTATTTTAAATGTGCTTTAAATGTACGGTGTGTAGTCAGAAACTTTGGCCAACCAGTTGCCTATGGGGAAATCACAAGCAGGACACGGAATCATAGAACTGTAGAGCTGGAAGGAATATGAAGGGTCATCTCTTGTTCAACCCCTTGCAATGCTGGACATTTATTAAATGAGATAAAATTGTGCTTCCTTTGAATTTGCAAAATCGAACAGCAATTGAAATTGACCAATTTGTACGCTGCCATCGATAACACATGGAACTCAGCTATTATCTAACATGTATTTTTGTGTGTGTGTGAAGAAATGAGAAATTTAACTATGTCATTTATCAGAATGCACCCAGCTGTTGAATGCAACATGATGAGATAGAGAGGATTTGAAGTTGAGGAAGATTCAACATGCTTGAATGGCTTGGTCCCATTCTGTTTTCACTATGCCTCATGGCAATGACAGACCAGGTTTGCTACTTCTCTTTGGACCAAGCACAGCTCCGATCCCGGTGCTATTCCTCTGGTGGTGGGTTGGAATCATGAAACTCAAACTATTTTTATAGTTTTATAGGATATGCAGTGAAACTCCCATTAGGGATAGTCTGGGCTAAATTCGCAGCCATGTGGAACCAGATTTTTAAAACGATCTCTTCCACTATTTTAAATATAGTCTACATGCCTCTTTCTTTCTTTAAAGTATGTTCTTCTCATTCACTGAAAGACTGAAAAAAGGGCCCCAACTAGACTGGAGCTGTGCATTTTAAAAATAGGCCGGATGGTCCATTTTCTGGATTGATTGATTGATTGATTGATTGATTGACTGACTGACTGACTGACTGACTGATTGATTTATCTTTAAGGCCACCCAATCTGTTCTCCCTGGGGTATTACTGATTAAGGACATTTGGATGTCCCTCCCTCTTGTTGGGATCCATCTGTCCTGAGAGACAATTTAGTGCACCTCTGAGGGTGAAGTCAAACCACTGGGAAATCACAGCACCTGCTGTGGCTGCAGAGACCACTGATTCACAACTGCTGCCTCCCGTGTGGTTTTTGCTGCTGTGGCAGCACCAAAGAGTGATCTCTGAGGAGCAAGCCTTGGCCATATATATGGAGGTCCTGGGCTGCCCAGATGATAAGAACCCCCTTTCTGCCTTGCTGATGTGATCCAAAGGGAAAAAAGAGCATTTCATGTGGCCCCTGTTTGGTTTAGGAGTTGCTGGAAGGAGGCTAGGAAGACACTAGTATCTAACCTTCTTAGGGACTCCACTCTTTATTTGCGTAGGGTTTCTTCTCCTGATGATAACCCGCAAGGCAGCAGGAATGGCTTTTTCCTCGGGGTTTACTCCCAAAGCCTTTCTCACGAATGACTATAACCACAAGGCAAGAGAGATTTGGATCAGTTTTCCTTCTCCTAGATGAACTACCTTCTGAATATGATGAGCCCCATCTGCCCCCATGCCACTGTATTAGACAGTAATATAAAAATATCTGAGCAACTGACAGTAAATGATTACAAACAACCAACAGCCCCAAAGACTCAATGCCCATTCAGTACGTTGAACACTGAGATAGATGTACCATGGTCTGACTCTGTAGCAAACTTCCTCCTGTGCAAACCAGCTTTTTATTCAAGAATGCCAGGACTGAAATCTCAGTTGATTTTTAGGCTAAGGACCACAGCACTGTGGCAGAGCAGTAATATAAAGGTGGCTCAGTGGCAGAGCATCAACTCTGCATGCACAAGGCTCCAGGTAAAATCCGCAGCCTCTTTAACTAGAGCTTAAAATGACACCCTGTCTTCAACACTGCAGACTCACTTGATGTAAGACCATTCCTTATGTTCTATATTGGCACCAAGGCCCAGCGGCAGAGCATCTTGGTTCCTGCAGAAGGTCCTAGGTTCAAACAACGCTTCCAGGTAATTCTAGGAGAGACTCACTGCCAGAGACCCTCAAGAGCAGCTGCCAGTCCATGTGGATGGGGCTAGATGGTGAAGTCAGGTGTCGCATCCTGACACAAGGAACCCACAGACACAGGTGCATAACATACTCGAGTGTAACGGAAGATAGCAATCTCATGTAGGGATGAGTCAAAACTCATAGATGCAAGATGGTGGGGAGTTAAGGAAATCTGAGGTCAAGGGTGCGTCAAAAGCTCTATCAGAATGCCAGTGGTTTCTGAGATGGAATGCCTGGAGATGGTATAAAAAGCTCTTTTGTTCCAAGGGTTCCTCATTCGCTCGACAACACTTGACTTGACAACAACGTCTTCTCAGTGATCGACAGAGTAAGTATTTTCTCTGGACTGTCAATGGATCTGTCATTCTTCAAATCTAATTGAGTAGGACCAATAGCCTTCCATATTTGCAACTGGAGAAGTAAATGGCTGCTGGTAACAATGACTATGTTCTAGTTCCACTGGCGAAGGCTGTAGACCACCTTTGGCATGATGTTGTAGAGGATCAGGCAAATTCACTGACAGTGAGCTTATCAATGGCTCACTGTCAATGGCTATCATGGCTATGTCTGGAGCATTGCATCTCTGAGCATCAGTTACTGGAAATCACAAGTGCACAGACTGCTGCTGAACTCAGGAATGGTTTATTGAGGCATCTGGTTGGCCAGTATGAGAACAGGAAGTTGGCCTTGTTGGGTCTTTGTCAGGATCCAGTAGGTTCTTTATTTGTTCTCATGATGATAGGATGAGTCAAAATTCACGATGAACCAAATTCACGATGCTTGTGATAACCCAGAAACTCATTAACAACTTTAGATACTTGGGTTCCCAACTTTCAACGTTCAAAGCCAGCCTGACCAAAGGTAAAGGGTAATGGGATTTCTATTCCATTCTGATGAAATGGCTGCTGTAAACAATAGTTGTGGGATGAGCCTGATGAAACTCATCCTTTAGCAAGGAAGGGGAAGAGACCCTGCAGACCCATCTCTCCCCTTGCTACAGCCTGATGGAATTACTAGTGATGTGCTGAACCTCTGAATGGCCTTTAACTTGATTAGATTGTTGGGTTCATATAGCTCAGTGCTGCCTATTCCAACTTGCAACAGTTCTCCAGGATTTCAGACTGGATCTTCTCCCAACCCTTCCCAGAGGATCCAGGGATTGAACCTGAGACCTGCTTGCAAAGCTAATGCTCTACTTCTGAGCCACAGTCCTCCTCCATAGAAAGGAACATACAAAGTTGCTTTGTATTGAGTCAGACCATTGGCTAGCAGCTCAATGTTGTCCGTCTTAACTGGTACAGGCTCTGCAGACCCAGCCCTGTCTGATTGAACCTGTGGCCTTCTTCTGCATGCAAAGCAATTGTGCTACCTACAGAGCTATGGGGCCATTCCCCCTCTTAGTCAAACTGTTGGTCTATCTCACCTAGCTTTCCTCCTTTGACCAGCTGTGGTTGTCCATAAGTCTTAGGCAGCAGCAAATCTATGATGGAGATGCTAACTTTTTGAACTGAGCAGGGCTCTGATGTAGAAAGCATGTGTTTTACTGCTGAGTATTGGGATTTCTCGATTGATATAGCATTTTGCGAGAGCTTGACTAGTGCCTATAAATGGCTGTAAAATCGGGATTTAGCTGAAAATTTAGAGGGTTTTTATGGCATTTCTTTAAACTGTGTGTTAGATTGGCTGCACTGGAGCAGGGACAAAGAACCTTAAGCCCTCTAGAAATTGTTGGACTCAAATTGTTGATTCTATGATTCTAACTCCCACCAACCACAGTCAGTATGGCCAATGGTCAGGGATGATGGGAGTTGTAGTTCAGCTATTTTCTTGGACTCCAGCTCCTATTGGTCCCTGCCAGAATTATCAAAAGTCAGGTGTGTTGAGAGTAGAAATCTGGAAGTTCATAGGTTCCTCAACCCTCATGGGATTTTTAAAGGGGTGTGTGTCATTCTACAAGAAACGAAACAGTACAAGAGGTGGGTTGCACAAAACAATTCCAGGCTTAAATCAGACTAAATTGTTTCCACATACTGAGAGTAATCACACAATAGGGGGCTTAATCCTAGACAGGAAAGAGTTGTCCTTTTTCAGGGATACAGAATACGTATCCTGGGAAAGTCTTGTTGCACTGCAGAACAACATCTGGAGGATGTTTTACAAAATACCCCAAAAGCTGCTCCCTTGGATAAACTGGATCAAAAAATGACATTGGTCTTTCTCTCTCTTTCTCTCCCTCCAGAAGTTTCAAAGCCACAGCAAAGATGAGCCAACAACAACAATTACAACTGGGAGGAGGTGGCTGCTGTGGTGGTGGCCGTGGAGGTGGAGGCGGTTGCTGTTGCGGAGGCAGAGGCGGAGGAGGACGAGGTGGCTGCTGTTGTGGTGGCCGTGGAGGCGGTGGCTGTTGCGGAGGCAGAGGTGGAGGAGGACGAGGTGGCTGCTGTTGTGGCGGCCGTGGAGGTGGAGGCGGTTGCTGTTGCGGAGGCAGAGGCGGAGGAGGACGAGGTGGCTGCTGTTGTGGTGGCCGTGGAGGCGGTGGCTGTTGCTGCGGCGGCAGAAGTGGTGGTGGATTATCTCAACAAAGCCAGACGAGTGGTGGTGGATCTTCTCAAGGCGGAAGCAGCAGTGGAAGCAGCGGTGGGTGTTGCGGTAGATGAAGTCGATGCCCCCAGAAAGAGCTGAAATACCACACCACAATGACCACCACCTCTTGAAGATATCTTCTTGCAAAACAAACAGTTGCTGTCTTCTCCAAATGATGAGCCAGACCTTCCTGTGGCATGGAGAACATAAGTCTTTCATTTTCCTGCTATGGCTACCTCTTTAAAGGCATTAAAATCTTCTTTCCTGCAAGCCTTTCAGTGTCATGGTGTTCTTTTCCTATCTTCACTTCTCCATACACACATAACGTTCCTACTCTTTACCCACATATTCCATTCTGATTAGAAGCAGCTCCCAAGCTCTGCAGGTAGTCCTTACGTAGAACTTCTTGGAGATGCTGGGGTTTGAACCTGAGACCTTCTTCATGAAGAAGATTCCCTACCACTGATTTAGGAGTCCTCCAAAAATAGGAAGCTGCCTAGATAATCTTGCCCAGTATAGCCTACTGTGACTGGCTGCATCTCTCCAGGGCCTCAAAATGAGGAAAATATTTCCCATCCTTTTCAATTGGAGATGTTGTGGGCTGAACTTGGGATCCTTCTTCCATTACTGAGCTAGAATGATGGACTTACGGTCTCAGTATAAAGGAGCTTCCTATATTCTTCTTCCATGGTGGGATATGCAGGTGGCTTTTAAGAAAACTTGATCTCTTCAATAAACAGCTCACTGTGTACCTATTATTTTACATCCATTCTTATTTCAGACGAAGATAGAGGTGTTCTTTCGAATCTCCTCCCAGCTCCCACCTTTTCCAAAAACACCCAAATGTGTCATATTGTCTAATTCCTTGCCAAATAAACATAACCTGCTCTACACGATTATCACCTGACAAGAGAAGTCTGATTAGGAGAATATATAGATGAATGTCTAATGCTCTCCTTAGGGTTGTATATCATAGGAGCAGATTCCTAGGGGTCATAGTGGCTTCTCCCTCCAATAAAATATTTGAGGGAACTGGGGGCCCCCAAAAGTATATGGGCATTGTGCACCGTGTGTCATGTGATTGATTATGTGGGTTGTGGCTTAACTGGGCACCCACAATACTTTATTCAAATTGGCACCCCTGCTGCAGATGATTGATCTATCTATCTAGCTCAAGGTCAGTTACACTGATTGGTACCAGCAGCTTTCTAGCAATTGGACCTAGCCCCTCCTTCATGCAAAACAGCAGTTTTACCAGTGAGTTACAGTCCTTCCTTTGGGTTGGATCTGCGTTATCCCTGTGGACTCAACTGGTTGTCATCAGATGGGCTTTGGGTGAAATTGTATAAGAGTAAGGTATTTTACATGTTTGTGAGTGTTTGTTCATTGAATGTATTTATAAGCGAGCTTTGGGGATAAGTCCTTCCAAGCAGGCTTCCAGCAAAAACAAACAAACCAATGTCCCAGGTTCGATACCTGGCATTCCCAAAAACAAAAGAAGAATCATGATAGATCAGGCCAATGATGTATCTCATTCAATATCCTATTTTCACAGTGCAAAACCCCAAGAGTAGACCCTCCAGATGCCCCTATTTACCAGGGACAGTCCTGGATTTACAGAGGCTGTCCCAGTTTTTTATTTGATCCCAGAATGTCTGGCTTTTCCTTAGGACATCCTTATTTTCATTGGAGAAATGTTTGAGGGTATGGAGTTATCCAACCCCTGAGCCAAAGAGATAAGTCACTATAAAACCTTTATAAGACATCTGAAGGCAACCAGGCCTTCTCGGCAGTGGAAAGTCCTCCCATCAGATTTCAAGGAGATAAACAACTACCTGACTTTTAGAAGACATCTGAAGGCAGCCCTGTTTAGGAAAGCTTTTAATGTTTGATATTTTATCACTTTATCGCTTTTTTATTCTGTTGGGAGCAGCCCAGAGTGGCTGGGGTAACCCAGCCAGATGGGTGGGATATAGATATATTATTATTATTATTATTATTATTATTATTATTATTATTATTATTGCCACTGATAGTCCAATCCACATGAGTTTGTCTAATCCCCTTTTCAAGTCATCCAAATGTGCGGCCATCACTGTAGAGATGAGAGCTGCCACTACCAGAAATCATGCAGACTGCAGTCAGCCCAGGTTGCAATGGAAATGTGTGCATGGACTACAGAATAGCTCAGTCGGCAGAGCATAAGACTCTTAATCTCATGGTCATGGGTTCAACCCCCATGTTGGGCAAACAATTCCTGTATTACAGGGGATTGGATTAGATGACCCTACTAGTGCCTTCCAGTCCTATTATTCTATGAAAGTGGTGAGTAATCAAATACACATCTTATGGTTCATTTTAGCCATAACTAACTGAATTTCCAAGGAATATGGATGAGCTCTGCCCACACCAAGTGATCTCATAAGAGAGAGAAACACCCCTGGTTTCCCCACCTTGGAACTCATATGGGGTGTGTCCAGCAATCATTGCCCAGGTGACACAAGGACAACAAGACCGAGACCCAATGGATGGAGACATCATCCCTTGCTTGGAAATTCTGTGTGCAATGCCATGAGTCAAAGCCAAGGTTGCACAGCTCCAACTAATTAAGAAAGAGATTGGTACAAAATTCAAAGGAAATGAAAACAAATAGGCATGGCTGGGCAATGGCTCAATCGACAGGAGGGGTTGGCTAAGGAATAGTATAAAAAGGTGCTCTGGATGGGAGGCTGACATTCACAACAGCTGCACTTCCAGAGATCTCTTTGGTGAACTAGGTAAGTCTGTCTCTGTCTCTGTCTGTCTGTCTGTCTGTCTCTGTCTCTGTCTGTCTCTGTCTGTCTCTGTCTCTGTCTCTGTCTCTGTCTCCATCTCCGTCTCCATCTCTGTCCCTCCCTCGATCCCTTGTCCTCCTTTCAGGCAGTGGTGACTGGTGCCCGTTGGGACTGGCATGGTGGAAGGCCTTAGAAGCAATCTGGTTCCCTCCAATGCTGCTGGACTCCAGCTCTCATCATTCTCCTAACAACTCTCAGCACCCTTAACAAACTGCAGCTCTGATAATTATTTGGGGGAAGCCAGGACTGTTTAAAGTTGTTACTTGGGGCCTTAAATGTATGGTCTGAATGTGACCTTGGGAGCAATCTGTTGCTCGCCAATGTCCCCATCAGCCCCAAGCATGGCCAGTGTTCAGGGCTGCTGGGTGTTGCCATCCAACAACATCTAGAAGACACCACATTGGCTGCTAGTGGCAAGGAGCCCAACATCAGGGTTGTTGTGAGAGTGAAATAAAGCAGGGGAGAATCATTTATAAATGACTTCTGGGGATCCTGGGAGGAAAGGTAGGATGCAAATGTAGTCAGAAATTAACCAAAATATACAAGAGTAAGCCCAGATCTGCCTTCTGTTTCCTACAGGTTCGCTTTGACAACCAAGAAAGATGTGTTCCCGTCAGGACAAAGACCAATGCTACAAGCAGGAAAAAGAGGAAGGGTCCTGCTGTGGTGGCCGGAGGTCTTCCACCAGTGAGGACCGAGGTTCCTGCTGTCTGGGACGGAGAAACAGCGGAGGGTGTCATGGCAATCGTGGTTCATCTGCCTGTCATGGGAAGCAACAAGAGCAGCAGCAGCAACAGCAGCAAGTCTTCCAAGTGCCATCCCAGAAGCTGAAGTAACACCAAGGAGAATTCCTAGAAGGGCCTAATTCTGCAGGAATTTCAACTACTGTTCCTGAGCATTTGAGGCACTCTCGGCTTTATCCCTGCAACAAATTCCACCACCAGAAATGCTCCAAATTCTCAGCTACCTCTTCTCCTCTTCTAAGGGGGTCATCTCATGTGATATTTGGAGCATGAGAAGAGCAAAGAGAGTCATCCAGCTATTTCTATTTGCTGCTCATTTGCACACATGAGAGAATAAATAATAAACATTCATTAATAATGAACTCTTTATTTGTTCATTTTTATTTTTTATTCTAAGCATCTCTGCAGTTCATCCAAATAAGCTTCCATTTCTATCCAGCAAATGACCGTCAGCGTCACTTTGTTGTACATTCATAGGGAATTGCATTCTAATGGAACAGAGCCTTGGTCATCTAGCTCAGTATTGAGTACTCTGATTATTGCGTACATTATTGTGTACAGTCGCTCCCCAGGGTTTCAGGTAAGGGAGACAGTGATGCTTCTGAATTCCAGTTGCTGGGAATCACAGGAAGGAAGAGTGCTCTGCTGGTTTTGTACACTGTGAAAATAGGATACCTAATGAGATGGGTCATTGGCCTTATCCATTCAGGCCCTGCTTATGTTCTTATGAAGAAGCCAGAGATTGAACATGGAAGCTTTGTCTGTTATATTGTTGGAAGCCCGTTTGGGAGAACTTACCCTAAAAGCTCACTTATAAATTAATGAATACACATACGTCAAATACCTTACTCTTATACAATGTCACCAGACGCCCATCTGATGACCTGGGACCCGTTGAGTCTGCCCAGATAATATTGCTCCAACCCAAAGGATGGTCTGTAGCTCCATGGTAGATCTGCTGTCTTGCACGTGGAAAGGGCTAGGTCCAAACTCTGGAGAGCTGCTGCCAATCAGTGTAGCCAATCTTAAGCTGGATGGACCAATCATCTGACATTGTGTAAGGAAGTTTCTACAACCCTAAGGAGAGCATTAGTCATTCATCCATATATTTTCCTAATTAGCCTTCCTGGCTAATTTCTCTTCCCAGGTGGTAATCAGGTTGTGTCTGTTTGGCAAGGAATTAGACAAGATGACTCATTTGGGTGTTTTTGGAAAAGTGGGAGCTGGGAGGAGAATGGAAAGAACGCCTCTATCTTTTCCTGAAGTAAGAGCAGGTGTCAAATAATAGGCACACTCAAGAGACCAGGTTTAGATCAAGCTTTCTTAAAAGCCACCTGTATACAGTGGTACCTTGGGTTACAGACGCTTCAGGTTACAGACTCTGCTAACCCAGAAATAGTACCTCCGGGTTAAGAACTTTGCTTCAGGATGAGAACAGAAATTGTGTGGCGGCAGCATGACAGCAGCAGGAGGGCCCCATTAGCTAACGTGGTACCTCAAGTTAAGAACAGTTTCAGGTTAAGAACGGACCTCCAGAACAAATTAAGTTCTTAACCCGAGGTACCACTGTATTCCACCACAGAAGAAGGATATAGGAAACTCCTTCGTACTGAGAATGTAGGTCCATCATTCTAGCTCAATGTTGTAAGAATGATGGGCATTCTGTGGCGCTCTGGGGATTTGAGACAGGAGACTTTCCCTGCCCAACCTGGAGCGACAGATCTTGAACCTGGACCTCTACATACATAGCACGTGCTCTGCCACTCAGCGGTTGTGGTTGTGGTTGTTGTTGTTCTAACCCACCATTTTCCCTGATGGGACTCAAGGTGGATTACAGATAAAAACAAGATTTGCTTTTTTTTTAAAAAAGGAAAAACAATAATTAAAAAGCAATTAAACACCGATAGAACTATCTACATATCTAAAATCTGTTCAAAACATGCAAATAACTACACTAAAAAAATCATGGCACCAGTCCTTTCATTAAAAGCAGTCAACTCCCCAAAACCTGTAGGAGAAAGAAGGTCTTCAACTGCCAGCAGAAGGACATGAAGGATAGAGACAGTCTAGCTCCTCCAGGGAAGGGGTTCCAGAGCCTGGGAGCAGCCACCAAGAAGGCCCTTTTCTGCATCTATCAGAATATTGGCCCCTCTAGCACAGGTCTGTTGGAACTGAAGGACAGTATCTCTCTAGAGTAAGGCAGGGATCTCTCTCCATCCAATCTGGAGATGCCAGTGGTTAGACCTGGAAATTGAACCTGGGAAAATCCCTAGAATTCCCTGTAAAGAGGAATTGTTAAATCACCCTGAAAAATATACCTCTGTGAGGGAAAGGGGGGTCTCCTAACAACCATTAGTACCCTTAACAAACTACAGTGCCTGAAAAAAAATGGGGGGGGGGCATGAGTGTTCAAAGTGGTATCAGAGCACTTTAAATGTGTGCTATAGATGCGGCCTCAGGGGGACTCTGATGCTCTCCAACCTTACTGGACTCCATCTCCTATCAGCCCCAAGCATGGCCAACGGTCAGGGATGCTGGGAGTTGTAGTTCAGCAACATATGGAAGGCATCATATTCACTACCCCTGGATAAGTGTGTGTGGATGTGTGTGTGAACTGCAGTGGTGCATAGTTTCGATTGAGATTGGTAGGGAAGAAGCTATGGAGCTCAGCAGCCCATGGCAGGCAAAGCCAGCTAATTCTAATTTCATCCCCATTTAGTTCCACGTTGTCTACACTGATGTTGTCTCCAGACCTGACTGGATATGCTGGAAATTGTAGTTGGGACCTTCAGCACGCAAAGTAGTTGCTCTACTGCAGAACTTGCCTTCTCGCAAGTCAGAGCTTGGTCCATTGAGCTGAGCATTGAAGATTAATAGGTCAGAAGGCAGGGAGGACAACAGTAGGCAGAGAGGGAGACAAGGGCTGATGGGACCAACTAATTCTGATTTTCTCCCCATCCTCCTCCTCCTCCTCCCTACAATGGGCAGCACTGAAACTAAGTTGACAGCCAGGGCCACCCTCCTGATGGGCTGTAGGTAGGAAGGCAGGCAGGTTCATGTTGGCTGACGTTGGTGGTGCAATGCCTATTCACTTTAATGGACAAGCTTCCAGTGGATGTGTGTGGATTTGGCCAAGCATTTTATTTTGCATGCCACGGATCCAAAGTTCAGCCCTCAGCATCTCTAACTGAAAAGAGATCAAGTGGGAAAGGGTGGGAAATATCTTTCTCTTTTTGAAGCCCTGGAGAGATGCAGCCGGTCAGAGTAAACCATACCTGGCAAGTTACAGATAGGTAGCCGTGTTGGTCTGCCATGGTCAAAACAAAATAAAAAAATTCCTTCCAGTAGCACCTTAAAGACCAACTGAGTTAGTTCTAGGTATGAGCTTTCGTGTGCATGCACACTTCTTCAGATACACTGAAACAGAAGTCACCGGACCTTTCTATATAGTGAGAAGGTGGGGAGGGGTATTACTCAGAAGGGTGGTGGGAATGGGTGATTGGCAGATAGCTGCGATGAGCCTGTTGACGACTCTTAACGACTGCAATAGGTCTGACAGGAAAAAGCTGTCAGGAGATTCCCAGGACATTCTATACAAGATCTCAAAGTAGCTGTTCTATTACAAAGGAATTTCAGAAATAGACTGGAAAGAGAAGCTGCTGAATTGCAACTTATCACCAAACTTAAAACTATGGAGAGACCTGGTTTGAACAAAGACATTGGATTCTTATCTCATTATACATGACAAAGCCATTTTTCACCTTCTCACCCCTTGCTTTTTCCTGTCAGACCTATTGCAGTCGTTAAGAGTCGTCAACAGGCTCATCGCAGCTATCTGCCAATCACCCATTCCCACCACCCTTCTGAGTAATACCCCTCCCCACCTTCTCACTATATAGAAAGGTCCGGTGACTTCTGTTTCAGTGTATCTGAAGAAGTGTGCATGCACACGAAAGCTCATACCTAGAACTAACTCAGTTGGTCTTTAAGGTGCTACTGGAAGGAATTTTTTTATTTTGTTTTGACCATACCTGGCAAGATTCTCTTTTTTGAGGACCAGTGGCAGAAAGCATTATTGTTTATTTTAATGTAGAAGATCTCAGGGTCAATCCCCATTATCTCCAAGAAGCACTGCATAAGGACTGTCTGCCTATTCGACAGCTGCTTCCCATCAGAGTGGACAATATTGGGATAAGTGGGGAAAGAGTAGGACATTACGAAGCAGGTTCTGAAGTGTGCAGGAAGTGAAGATGGGGGAGAAAACACCATGACACTGAAAGGCTTGCAGGAAAGAAATTTTTTAATGCCTCCACAGAGGTAGTCATAGCAGGAAAATACTATGCTTCCCCCTCTGGAGGAAGGTCTGGTTCATCATCGGGAGGAGACAATAACCAGGAGATCTTCAAGAGGGTGGTGGTCATTGTGGAGTGGGGTTTCAGCACTTCTTGGAGGCATCTACTTCATCTTCATCTGCTGAGAACTTCCACCACCACCACATCCGCCACTGCTTCCACCACTGCTTCCGCCACCGCAACATCCGCCGCTGCTTCCACCGCTACTTTGACCGCTGCTTCTTCCACCGCAACATCCACCGCTGCTTTGGCTTTGTTGAGAAGATCCACCTCCACGGCCACCACAGCATCCTCCTCCACCTCCTCCTCCACCACCACCACGGCAACATCCTCCACTCCTCTGGCTTTGTTGAGATGATCCACCACCACCACCACCGCCGCAACAGCCACCACCTCCATGGCCGCCACCACCACCACAACAGCCTCCTTGTTGTTGTCGTTGTTGACTCATCTTTGCTATGGCTTTGAGAACTTCTGGAGAGAAAGAGAGAGAAAGACCAATGTGATTTTTTGATCCAGTTTCTCCAAGGGAGCAACATTTGGGGTATTCTGTAAGGCAGGTATGTGATCCGCCAGATGTTGTTGGTCTAGAACTCTCATTTTCCTTCTTCCATTGGCCATGCTAGCTAGAGATGCGAGAGGTAAGAGTCCGACAACATCTGGAGGTCCAGAGGCTCCCCATCTCTGATATGAATATTTGTCTAGACCAGTAGGGTTGCCAAGTCAGGAACTCAAGTTTTCAACTGTGTTTTCAAAAATCAAGATTGGGCCCCCTCTTAACCACAGTCTTCCCCAGGATAGGCATTCAGTATACTTGAAAGAGGACAGTTCCTTCCTGTCTAAGAAGAACCACTCTGTCGTGAGATTACTTTCAGTATGTGGACACATTTAGTCTGAATTTAACTCAAAAGTGGTCTGTAAGACAACCTGAATTAGCTTAGAGATACAAACCTGGGTATTTTTTTTTTCATGCAACTCCCCCCCCCCACCCTTGTACAAATTCCTTTCCTTATACAATAACAGCCCCTCCCTTAAGCATTCCACAAAAACACTTAGACCAGGGCTCAGGAACCTCTGATCTTCTCTGATGGTTGGTCATGGCTGAACCACAACTCCAATTACTCACAACTGGGGCTGCTGGGAGTTGGAGTCCAAAAATATTGTCGAACTACAACTCCCATCACCCTGACCATTGGTCATGCTGGCCAATGGTTGAGGGGAGTTGGAGTCCAACAAGTTCTGGAGGGCCACGGGTTCCTTGTCCAGCCAGTATAACCATGCACACACATTAAGAAATGCTATAAAACCCTACAGTGAATCCTGATTTTACAGCCATGTAAAGGCAGCAATCAAGCGCCCACAAAAATGCTAACTCTGTGGGGAAATTGCAATACTCAGTAGTAAAGCCCTACTCAGTTGAGTAATTAGCATCTCCAGCATAGATTTGCCTCAGCCAAAGACTCCTAGACAGCCACAACTGGTCAAAGGAGGAAAAGCTAGGTGAGGTTGACCAACAGTTTGACTAAGAGGGGCAAGGGCCCCATAGTGCAGTGGGGGAGAGATGGGTCTGCAGGGCCTCTTTTCCTTCTTTGCTAAAGGACCGGTTCCATCAGGCTCATCCCACCACTATTATGTACAGCAGCCATTCCATCAGGATGGCATTCCCATCACCTTTTACCTTTGGTCAGGCTGGCTTTGGATGATTAAAGTTGGGAGCCCAAGTATCTAAGCCCCTAGTTGTGAATGAGTTTATAACTTATCACGAGCATCTTGAATTTGGTTCAGTTAAATATCACCATGGGGAAAAATAAAGAGCCTGCTGGATGCGGACGAAAACCCATCTAGGCCAACATCCTGTTCTCACAATGGCCAGCTGCTTCTTGGTGAGCCTATAAGCAGCTCCTCAGTGTAGTGACAGTCTGTCCACTTGTGATTTCCAGTAACTCATGTTCAGAGGCATACCACTTCAGACAGTAGCGGTAGAGCATAGGCATCAGGGTTTCAAGGAGCCATTGACACCCTCATTCTCCTTAAGTTTGCCTGATCCTATAAAAATGTCAGGAGAGCCCTGCTTCATCATGTCAAAGGTGGCCCATCTTGTCCAACATCCTAGAATCCTAGAATCATAGAATCATAGAGTTGGAAGAGACCACAAGGGCCATCGAGTCCAACCCCCTGCCAAGCAGGAAACACCATCAGAGCACTCCTGACATATGGTTGTCAAGCCTCTTCCTAATGTTTAGGTGGAATCTTCTTTCTTGTAGTTTGGAACCATTGCTCCGTGTCCGCTTCTCTGGAGCAGCAGAAAACAACATTTCTCCCTCCTCTATGTGACATCCTTTTATATATTTGAACATGGCTATCATATCACCCCTTAACCTCCTCTTCTCCAGGCTAAACATGCCCAGTTCGCTTAGCCATTCCTCATAAGGCATCGTTTCCAGGCCTTTGGCCATTTTGGTTGCCCTCCTCTGGACACGTTCCAGTTTGTCAGTGTCCTTCTTGAACTGTGGTGCCCAGAACTGGACACAGTACTCCAGGTGAGGTCTGACCAGAGCAGAATACAGTGGCACTATTACTTCCCTTGATCTAGATGCTATACTCCTATTGATGCAGCCCAGAATTGCATTGGCTTTTTTAGCTGCCGCGTCACACTGTTGGCTCATGTCAAGTTTGTGGTCAACCAATCCTGTTCTCTTAGTGGCCAACCAGATGTCTCAATGGGAAGGCTGGAAGCAGGGTCCCGGGTGCAACGGCACCTCTCCCCACTTGCGCTTCCCAGTAACTGGTATTCAGGGGCATACAGCCCTCACCAGTGGAGGTAGAACATAGCCATCATGACTAGCAGCCCTTGACCCAGGCTTCCTCAACCTCAGCCCTCCGGATATTTTTGGCCTACAACTCCCATGATCCCTAGCTAGCAGGACCAGTGGTCAGGGATGGTGGGAATTGTAGTCTCAAAACATCGGGAGGGCCGAGGTTGAGCAAGCCTGCCTTGACCTCTCCGGTCACAAATCTGGAAAGCTATTGTTCCTACTCAATTAGATTTGGCAGAAGGCTCCCTTGAAGAATGACAGATCCATTGACAGTTCAGAGAAAGTGAGGTCCTCATACTTACCCTGTCGATAGAAGACGTGGTTGTCAAGTCAAGTGTTGTTGAGCGAATGAGGAACCGTTGGGATGAAGGAGCTTTTTATACCCTCCCCAGACATTCCATTTCAGGCATCAGAGACATTCCGGTAGAATTTTCGACCCACCCATGGCCTCACCTTTCCTTAACTTCACTCCATCTTGCATTTATGTGACTCATTCCTGCATGAGATTCCTATCTTCCGTTACATTCGAGTATGCCACCCACCTGCGTCTGTGGGTGCTTTCTGTCACCCCAGAGTTATGCGACACCTGACTTCACCTTCTGGGTGAAGGTTCTTTCCCGATATATCCGCCATCTGCTTTGGGTGTTTTGTTGAATCTTATGTTCCCATGAAACTCAAGATCTTCAAAACAGCATAGAACTTAGGGAGCCATCTATCACTGGCTCAGACGGTTGTCCCTTCTAACCCAGTCTACACTGACTGGCAGCTGTTTTGTTAGCCCCAAAATGGAAAGCGAGCGAGGTCCCAATCAAAGAAGATTGGCAACTTAAGTTGACAGAATGACCGCTCCCCACCTAAAACGGGGGGCGCCCTTTGCGTGAACGCGTGCAGCCCCTAGATCTGGAGCGGCTCCAACAGCATAGGCTTGGCTTTGCCTCCCCTCAGGTGGGATACCTGGAGGTCTCCACCTACCTCAGTCAGTTGTCCAATCCCACATGGGGGAAGCGTTGCCAAGGAGACCAGGCCAGGTAGGGGAGGGATTACCTGCCCACACAATAGAGGGAGGATCTTACCTGGGAATCCTCACTTGGCTCCAGAGCTTCTCCCACCCTACCCACCCTCAGTTAATGTCTTATTTTGCAGGTTAACTTTTATTCACAGGTTTTGCAGGTTAACTTTTATTCACAGGTATGCGGGCGCTGCTACATTAAGGTCGCTGTTAAAGGGCCGGAAAGGAATTTCCCTGCATTGGCAGGTTTCACCTTTCCCGTAGCAAAACATTAAAACTTTGGTGGTATCAGGCCTTGGGCAGAATCCTTTAGTCCATCTTCCTCTTTGCGGCGGCGATACCAGGGTTCCCCGTTAAAGGGGTTTCTGAAGGGAGGCTTTGACCGTACACCGAAAGGTCGTCATTGCTCTCCCCTGCAGCAGCGGCGTAATGGGGGCGGCTATCTCTGCTTGAACATATGTTCTCCAGAGCCGGCCCATCCCCCCCCCACACACACACTGGATAACCCTGATGCTTCCTAGGTCCCCGGCTGGGGACTGGGGAGGGAGAACGCCCAGTGCCTGAGCCAAGGTCTACCCACATTTGAAATTTAATAAAGTTGTGCCCAATTTAATCCCATAGCACGTTGTCTTGAGTCATTATTCCACATGACGGGGGGACCGCTCGGGATCGGGGGACTCCACCTGTCCACACAATATGTGCGGCTTGCAGACTCAACATACAGTGGTGCCTCGCAAGACGAAATTAATCCGTTCCGCGATTCTCTTCGTCTAGCGGTTTTTTCGTCTTGCGAAGCAAGCCCATTGACAGCTTAGCGGATTAGCGCTATTAGCGGTCTAGCGGCTTTCAGCAATCAGCTGAGAAGCGGCTTATCAGCGGAACAGCTGATAAGCGGCTTAGCGCTTAGGGAAAGGGCGGAAAAAAGCGGGGAAAAACACGGGAACTCGCAAGTTTTTTTCGTCTTGCGAAGCAACCCCATAGAGAAATTCGTTTAGCGAAGCGCCTCCAAAAACGGAAAACCCTTTCGTCTAGCGGGTTTTTCGTCTTGCGAGGCGTTCGTCTTGCGGGGCACCACTGTATAGAATAAGAGAACAAGAAGAACATCCATTTAGAGAAGATTGGAAAACGCTTATTGAATATGTGGGAAATGACTCTGTACAGCTGAAAACGCTGACAGCGTTGAGATAAATTCAGCAGTGTAAACAACTTTTGATGGATGCAATAATGGAATACTGAATGGCATAGTTTTTTTGTAAAATGTACAGGCATTCATGGTAAAATGAACCATGGAAAGAGAAGAAAGGTAGTCACTGCTTTCTTAAGGATTGTAAAAATGAGTTAATTGTAAAACAGATATATATATATATATATATATATATATATATATATATATATATATACAGTGGTGCCCCGCAAGACGAACGCCTCGCAAGACGAAAAACCCACTAGACAAAAGGGTTTTCCGTTTTTGGAGGCGCTTCGCTAAACGAATTTCTCTATGGGGTTGCTTCGCAAGACGAAAAAATCTTGCGAGTTCCCGTGTTTTTTTCCGCTTTTTCCGCCCTTTCCCTAAGCGCTAAGCCGCTTATCAGCTGTTCCGCTGATAAGCCGCTTCTCAGCTGATCGCTGAAAGCCGGTAGACCGCTAATAGCGCTAATCCGCTAAGCTGTCAATGGGCTTGCTTCGCAAGACGAAAAAACCGCTAGACGAAGAGAATTGCGGAACGGATTAATTTCGTCTTGCGAGGCACCACTGTATATATATATATATGTGCCACTGAGCTACCTTTATATTACTGCTCTGCCACAGTCCCATGGTCCTTTGCTTAAAAACTGAGTGAGATTTCAGTCCTCATGGTCTTGAATAAAAAGCTGGCTTTAATAGCAAACTGCCTTCTACAGAGTCAGACCATGGGTTTTTAAAACACTTTAAAAAAAACACAGAACTTTTTTTATATGTGTGTAGATTCCATCTGTGTTTGAGATTCACAATTTTCAACTCAATGGAAAAAATTCGGAGAAGATGCTTCCATTTTTCTAGGACTCTTTTTTTACAAGCACCGTCTCAGCTCTCTGGAATAATAATAATTTAAATAATAATAATAATAATTTAAATAATAATAATAATAATAATAATAATAATAATGTAGGTAAAGGTACCTACAGAGTCTGTGCTCACTAGTGCTCACTAGTGTTGGCTAAATCTCTCAATTTCAGTTTCTCTTACTTTCACATTTTTCTGTTCTTAAGTTCCCTTCTCCAGATTTCCATATCAGTTTGTGATTTTTTTTTATAAAAAAAAATCCCAATGCAAAATCATCAGCGTTTCAATTTTTCCGTAAAATGTGCACTTCATTTGCTACTCTGCCTAATAATGTGTGTGTTTATTACCATTTTCTCTGACAGAATGCATTTTTATATGCCATTTTCAATCTTATATGGGCTGATGAAGAATCATCCAGCTCTATCCATGGAGACTGGATACTTGTTGTAGCCTGTAGAGGACTCACCCTTTGAATGACATTTACTGATTCACTGTTGACTTGTTTGTGTTTATATTTCACCACCCATCATGAAGCAGCTTACACAACAGCCGTAATAACAGTCAAGTAAAATCGGTGAAAGAAATGAGTTGTGACACAACCCACCCAAAAAACAATAATGCAGCTGTACACTCAAGAGAGAAATTTCACCCAATTCAGTGCAGAGAGTTTGCCTCGCCCGATCTGAGCATCTATCAGAATAACATCCATTTGTTTATTTTTTTTAAATGTAATCTTTTTGGCCAGTAAAGAGGGAACCAGACTGGTGACTGGACTAGAGATGGAGGAGGAATTGGTTTGGTCTGCTTTTCACAGAGGCCTGATCTGATCCGTTGTACCCAGACTTACTTGATGGGTTGGTTCGCAGCAAATAGATGCCCCAATGCCCTTCTGGTGTGCAAAGAAAAAAATGTGTAGAAAAATACTTATTTCACACAAAGGGTGCAAACAAAAGGTGCACTTTCTGGGGTACTGCTTTTGAAAACACTGGAAAGCATTTTACATTTAAAAGTGGGTATTTCATATAAAACTGTACAACGTATGCACATTTTAAACAGGTGTTGGGAGACCGTATCTCTGCCTAATTGTCTTCTCAATCCAGCCCACGGATGGTCCGGGAATCAGCATGTTTTTACATCAGCAGAATGTGTGCTTTTATTTAAAATGCATCTCTGGGTCATTTGTGGGGCCTGCCTGGTGTTTTTACATGAGTAGAATGTGTGCTTTTATTTAAAATGCATCTCTGGGTTATTTGTGGGGCATAGGAATTTGTTCATTTTTTTTCTCAAAATATAATCCAGCCCCGCACAAGGTCTGAGGGACAGTGGACTGGCCCCTTGCTGCAAAAGTTTGCTGACCCCTGGTGTAGACAATCCTGAGCTAGATGGGCCTATGGTTTGACTGTGTAAGGTAGCTTCCTATCTTCCTATGTTCATCACCAGCTCCTACAGATGAAACATCAGCACATCATCCTAGCTTTAAAGTGAGAGCTATCTGGCTAGCCAAATGAATCAGCAACCACAGCAATGTTTCTATAATTGTTTTTCCATCAGCTCTCCAATGTTTTTTAAACAACAACAACAACAACAACAACAACACCCTGTCTTCCTGGTGAGTAGGTTTGTCCTCATTATTCACGTCCTTTTTAACTTTTCTCTAATGGAGGCTGTTTACAGTGATTGATTGATTGATTGATTTTGCAGCAGAAATCAATCGGTTGCCCCACAGAAAAGAACAGGGCTTCAATAAATAATAATAATATTTCTGTTATTTATATGCCACCCATCCAGCTGGAAGATGGGCAACATTTGCCTTTTCTTCTTCTTCTTTATTCAATACAAGCCATTTTCCCCCCTCGTGTCTTGACATAACTATTTGGTTTTTGTGGGACCAGTTGGCCCAAAAACTATTACACACCCTTGTTCTCTTTCTCCTCCAATTTTGGCCGTAACCATCAAATTTGATGTTGGAAGGCAGACAAAAAGGAGTTCTTCTCCACACAATGCATATTTCAGCTATAGAACTCACTCCTATAAGAGACTGTGGTGGTCACCAAATTGCCTGAGGATTAGGCAAATTAATAGATGGCTCCGACCTAGTGGAATGCTCTGTCCCATGAAACTAGGGCCCTTCAGGATTTAACCTCCTTCCGTCGGGCCTGTAAGACAGAGCTATTCCACCTGGCCTTTAATTTGAATTCAGCCTGATCTTCTATTTCCCTTCTCTTCCCTCCCCCTCTCCTTTTATGAAGATCACCTGCTCTGAGACCCCACAGCTAATTCTCCCCTGGCCTCCTCGCTGGCCCAAGTAGGACCAATTCAGCCAGCTAGCCCTGGCGATTATCTAATGCTTATTTCCCCTAAATTGATTTTTGAATTTTATTGTTATTCATGTTTTTATACTGTATTTTATGCTGCTTTTATAATTAAGTGTTTTAAATTTGTTGTTAGCCGCCCTGAGCCCAATTTTGAACCGGGAAGGGCGGGGTATAAATAAATTATTATTATTATTATTATTATTATTACTACTACTACTACTACTATAAGGAGGTGAGGCTATCAATGGCTGCTATGGTCAACTTCCATTGTTTGAGGTGGTATGTTTGTGAATATCTATTGCTATGAATCCCAAGTAAGGAGAAATCTCTTTGCCACTGTGAGAACAGAGTACTAGACTCAAAAGGCCCATTGGCTTGTACCAGCAGGGCCCTTGCCTGTGTGTCCTGCCTATGGCTTCCTGGGGGGCTTTTGACTGGCCACTGCGATAGCAGGATGCTGGACTAGACAGAGCACTGGCCTAATCTGAGTGGACTCTTCTAATATTCTTCTAAGAGAGCTTGTTATAGCTGCCAGTCAGTACTTGTAGAAACGGAACAGCTTCTTTTTAATATGTGTCAAGCATGGAAGGCCTCTCCTTCCCCGGTAATTTCATAGGCAAGAACCACAAGCATTTTGTATTTTTAAAGTCCTTTTTATTCAGTCATCTGGTTGCAAAGCAAGAATCCATATCTCTCCACAGAGACAGGTGTTGGCTACTCTGAGCCCTTCCTCTTCTGTCCCCAGCAACATCCTTGGCGCCAACAAGAAGTTCCACCCCTCTGCGTTCGCTGTTCTGTAATACTGCTGGACCTGTGAGCCCAAGGTGAGGGGGGCTCTAGGGAGGTCTCTGCTGGCTGTTCCCTCCCTTCTTCCGCCATCTTGTAGCTAGGTAACTCCTGTGGAAGCTGTGTAGCATTCTCTTTTCTCTCTCCTACTGAAACTGCTGGGGGGAAGGGGGCTGAATCGTTCCCTTCCTCCTCTTCACAGAGAAGCTGATCTGGCTGGGGATACACAATCCTCCTGTTCAGACCATGACAATACGTGCCATCTATCTAGCTAATGTTTCATTTCCGTATTTGGCATGTGGTAGTGTTAGACGTCCACTGCTGATCACCCACTGTGTTTGCTAGTTGGCTACAATAATCATAGGCTCTCTTGGGCAGTATTTGACAGCCTGCAATGAACAAGACATGGGTGGCACTGTGGTCTAAACGACAGAGCCTAGGGCTTGCTGATCAGAAGGTCAGTGGTTTGAATCCCTGTGACGGGGTGTGCTCCCATTGCTTGGTCCCAGCTCCTGCCAACCTAGCAGTTCTAAAGCACGTCAAAGTGCAAGTAGATAAATAGGTACCACTCCAGCGGGAGGTAAACGGCGTGTCCGTGTGCTGCTCTGGTTCACCAGAAGTGGCTCGGTCATGCTGGCCACATGACTGTACACCGGCTCCCTCAGCCAGTAAAGCGAGATGTTCATGCAGCCCCAGAGCCGTCCGCGACTGGACTTAACGGTCAGGGGTACCTTTACCTTTACCTTTAATGAACAAGAACATGATACAGTGGTACCTCGGGTTAAGTACTTAATTCGTTCCAGAGGTCTGTTCTTAACCTGAAACCTGAAGCACCACTTTAGCTAATGGGGCCTCCTGCTGCTGCCACGCCGCCGGAGCACGATTTCTGTTTTCATCCTGAAGCAAAGTTCTTAACCTGAAGCACTGTTTTTGGGTTAGCGGAGTCTGTAACCTGAAGCGTATGTAACCCGAGGTACCACTGTACTGGATGAAGCAGGGCATTGGTCTGATCTAGCTGAGCTCTTTGATAGTACTTATTCCATTTCTAGTTATATGATGGGAAATATGAGACTTGGTTAGGAGAATGCAGGGACTTCACCAAGCCCAGCTTCCTAGATGACTTCCAGGTTAACCATGGAAACTGAGCTGAAACAAATGAAAGCACTGTGTGGGTTTGATTCCCTAAAGAAGGGAAGAAGACCTCCAGAATGCAGTGTATGAGCCACTGGTTGGATGACCTGTATATCTCCACCCAGGTTCTGATTCTATCTGACATCCTCCACCGTCTTTCCAATTGCACACAGAGAAGTCACATCCTATGCAATTATCTTGCCCACACGTTCCTCTGCAGGATGTTATGAATATCAAGCCTTGCTTGGAAGAATCCTGATGGTTTAGGTGTCCATCTGTCAACAGAAACCTTGGTGAGGCATCTAGCTTGAACAGCCATTGGTTGTGCAATGTAAGATTGGGGTGAGGCTTCCAGCCATGAGACACATCCAGTAGAGTCACAAGAACATGATATGGTGGCAAGCATGTTGGACGCAAACTGAGGAGAAGGAATGCAGCGCCTGTTTTACATGCAGAAGGTCAATCCCTGGCACCTCTGGGTAGATCAGGAAGAGACCCTCTGAAACACTGGAGACCCAGTGCCTGTCAGTATAGACAATACTAAGGTTGATGGAGCAAGAGTTTGACTAAATGTAATGTCAGGGACTGGTGTGCACCATGGAAGGATAGCTGGAATCTGTCTTGTGTTTTCTGGGGAACTGAACTGGCCAGGAGACAAGAGTGAGAGGCAGGGGGGAGCTTCAGAGCTGGAGGGTGGAGTTCAGGATGGGTTGGAACAAGAAGAGATGGGTTGGAACAAGAGGAGGAAGCGGTAGATGGTTATGTCTTGAAGCTGCCTCAAGACTCAGCTTTTGGAAGGTGTTTTGAGCCAATGGATTCATTCACTAGCTGAAGATGCTGGACTGGGTGGGCCATTGGCCTGATCCATCATAGCTCTTCTTATGTTCCTATAAGTGAAGATGAGAACTCTTTCCTTCATGCCCTGCCCATGGGCTCCTGGAGGAATCTGAATGGCCACAGGGAGAGCAAGATGAGAGGCAGTGATTGACATTTGGTCTCATCTTCAGATAGTTTCCTCTGATATTTTTGACATTCAGATCCCTGATACATCTGAGTCTGCTACTGCCTATGCCAGGGATCAGCAAAAATTGTTAGCAGCGGGCCGGTCCACTGTCCCTCAGACCTTGTGGTGGGCTGGAGAAACAGCACCGGGGGGGCTGGAAGAAGAGGCGAGGGGGGCAAGTAGTCCTTCTCCCCCAGCCCCCAGCCCCAGCCGCTGCACCTACCTTCCCAGGGGCTGCTGCCACCACCACCACCGCTGCTGCTGCTTCTCATAGGTACGCAGAGCAAGCTTTTCCTGCCCACAGGAGCACCAGGGCAGCGGTGGCGGAAGGAAGAGGCCAAGCAGCAGCGGCTCTGCCAATCAAACGCCGCACCTGGCTTACTTCAGCGTGACATGGGGACGTCTTCCAATCAAGTGCCGCTGAGTGGCAGAGCTGCCACCACTCGGCCTCTTACTCCCGTTGCAATCGCCAGGAGTCTCGGCTTCACGGCGGCTTGCAGCTTCGCGGCATGGGCCGGATCAAAGACCCAGGTGGGCCTGATCCGGCCCAGGGGGCATAGTTTGCCAACCCCTGGCCTATGCTCTACACCAGAAAGTTTTCTCTTTCTTTCCTGAAAGCTCTCTGGTGCTTAGAACACCTGAGCTACCTTGCCCTGGAGGTTCTGTCACCAGAATACAGGCAGAAACATCTAGGGTACATTGACAAACTACCATTGATAGTTGATCTGATGACTGTACAGTAAAAAGGTAAAGGTACCCCTGACCGTTAGGTCCAGTCGCAGACAACTCTGGGGTTGCTTGCTCATCTCGCTCTATAGGCCAAGGGAGACAGCATTTGTCCACAGGCAGCTTCTGGGTCATGTGGCCAGCATGACTAAGCCACTTCTGATGAACCAGAGCAGCACACGGAAACGCCGTTTACCTTCCCGCCAGAGCAGTACCTTTTTATCTACTTGCACTTGACGTGCTTTTGAACTACTAGGTGGGCAGGAGCTGGGACTGAACAATGGGAGCTCACCCCATCGCAGGGATTTGAACCGCCAACCTTCCAATCGGCAAGCCCTAGGCTCAGTGGTTTAGACCACAGCGCCACCTGCATCCCAACTGTACAGTAGTGATAGGGAAAACTCGTGATATGCCTAATAAGTCTACCACATGTGCTGGAAAAAAGACAGCTAGACCACCGGATGGGGGAGCCCTTCCTAGCTGGATTCATAAAAGTGAGCCTGAGAGGGCTTGGCAATGGGCTCCGTGGGATGGCCAGGGATGGTGGTGGCACTATGAAGCTGAATGTTGGAAGATTTGGGACAGATAAAAGAAAGTACTTCTTAATATAGCTCATAATTAAACTATGGAACTCACTCCCACATGAGGCAGTGATGGCCACCAACTTGAATGGCTTTAAAAGAGGATTTAACACATTTAAGGAGGATAAGGCTATCAGTAGCTACTAGCTAAGATGGCTATGCTCTGCCTCCATTTTGGAAATGCTTCTGGATACCAGTTCATCTTGGGCTTCCTGATCAGAAGGTCGGCGGTTCGAATCCCTGCAATGGGTGAGCTCCCGTTGCTCTGTCCCTGCTCCTGCCAACCTAGCAGTTCGAAAGCACGCCAGTGCGAGTAGATAAATAGGTACCGCTCCAGCTCCTGTCACAGTGTTTTGTTGCACCAGAAGCGGTTTAGTCCTGCTGGCCACATGATCCAGAAAACTGTCTGTGGACAAACGCCAGCTCCCTTGGCCTGAAAGCAAGATAAGCGCCGCAACCCCATAGTCACCTTCGACTGGACTTAACCATCCAGGGGTCCTGGAAAGCTCAGGAGGGGAAGCTGCTCTTATGTTCAGGTCCTGCTTGCAGTTTTCTCATTGAGACACCTGGGAGGCCACTTGTAAGAACAAGTTTTGAGTTAGATGGGTCATTGGCCTGATCCAGCAGTCTCCGCTTATGTTCTTATTTGACTCCTGCTCCCAACCTCTGGCCTAGGTCCCCGGAGATATTTCTTCCCCAGCGCTCAAATGCTCCTTTCCCTGAGCAAATTGCAAGGGAAATGGGGTCTCTCCACTCTATCCCAAAGTGCTGGGTTCTATGAATTCAGAGGAGAGATGAGAAAGTCTTTAGGACATGTGCAAGGCTCACACTAAGCTGGCAATTACCTTGTGCTGTAGTGACATGAAAAATCCACCAAGAGAAACATGCGCGTTATTCAGTGTAGATAGAGATAAGTATCTCATGAATGGCCGAGTCAGCCTAATTAGTACCAAACATTGAGTCAGCGTGAACAATGCAGACATTGTATGTTGTGAGAGCCATTGGGCCTTCTCAGAACCTGCCGCCGTTTCTGAAACAGGCCATTGGGAGATGGTATAAAAGGTCCCTTTGTCTCAAGCAACTCTCATTCACTCGACAAAGCTTGAATTGACCAACGCTTGACTCTGTGAACAATAGGTGAGTATGAGGACCTCCCAGCGATTCATGGGTCTATCAGATATAGATTGAAACATCCCGTGAACTTCAAGGGAAGACGTAGCTTAAATTGCATCTTCTAGGACAGCCTTTCTCAACCTGTGGGTCCCCAGATGTTGTTGAACTACAACTCCCACCACCCTTAGCTAGCAAGGCCAGAGCTCAGGGACGATGGGAGTTGTAGTCCAACAACATCTGGGGACCCACAGGTGGAGAACCACTGTTCTAGGAGCTATTCCCTCTGAGACTTCAACCCTCAAAATGATGCCAATCTCTTTCTCTCTTCCCCAAGGGTTATCCAATCCACAGAAAAGATGAGCCAACAACAACAAAGAGGAAGCTGCTGCTGTTGTGGTGGTAGAGGCTGTGGGTGCTGCGGTGGCAGCCGCAGTGGCGGGGGATGTTGTGGTGGCAGCCGCAGTGTGGTTTCCTCTCAGCAGAGTCAGAGCAGCGGCGGATGTTGTGGCGGCAGTAGAGGCAGTAGCGGTGGCGGATGTTGCGGTGGCAGCAGAGGTGGTGGGTGCTGTGGTGGTAGCAGCAGCGGCGGATGTTGTGGTGGACAACAAAGTCAACAGAAAGTCTTCCCCCAGAAGCTGAAGTAGATGCCTTCAAGGATAGTTGAAATACTCCATTATTATCATCACTTCTTGCATATTCCCTTTTCTTCTTGCAAACCATAATTGGCTAAAATTCCCCATGAGCTTTCCCAAATGTGAATGATGTAAATATTCAAACTTTCTTCTTGAAAACTCATTAAAAGTTTCTTGCAAACCAAGAAATCTGTGTGGTTGTGTTTTTCTATTATATCTATACGTTTATGGCCAAAATGTACTAACTAGAACAAGTTGGCACCTCCTCATATTCATCAATGAAACCATGTTTTTGTTTCAGATAAACTTTACTAAATTGCATTTACAGTGGTGCCTCGCAAGACAAAAATAATCTGTTCCGCGAGTCTCTTCGTCTAGCGGTTTTTTCGTCTTGCGAAGCAACCCTATTAGTGGCTTAGTGGATTAGTGCTATTAGCGGCTTAGCGGCTTAGCGGCTATTAAAGGTTTAGCGGCTTAGCGGCTTAGAAAAAGGGGGGGAGCGAAAAAATCGCAAGACTCACAAGACGTTTTCGTCTTGCAAAGCAAGCCCATAGGGAAATTCATCTTGCGAAGCGCATCGAAAAACGGAAAACCCTTTCGTCTAGCGGGTTTTTCGTCTTGCGAGGCATTCGTCTTGCGGGGCACCACTGTATATTGTTGTGGAAATCAGACCATGAGGTAATTGTCTGAAACATATGTCAGTGGTTTCTTTTATTTCTGACATGCATGGCAGGAGAGACACCCTGCTCAACTGTGTCATGGGTGCACTAGACTTAGTATAAAGTGTAAAATATTTATACAACAGTCAGCACACAATGTGTGCATAAGTCCCTTGCTAAAATATACTAGAGAATTATAAGAGTTGCAAGAAACTTTCAACAGGTTAAGAAAACAGGTTTGCCCTTTTAAAATCAGCTCATGTAGCAGTTTTCTTGGCCTTACATGGCAGTTTGCAGTTACACGTCTTAGACAGGGATGCAGGTGGCGCTGTGGTCTAAACCACTGAGCCTCTTGGGCTTGCCGATCAGAAGGTCGGTGGTTCGAATCCCCACAATGGGATGAGCTCCCGTTGCTCTGTCCTAGCTCCTGCCAACCTAGCAGTTCAAAAGTACGCCGGTGCAAGTAGATAAATAGATACCACTCCGGCAGGAAGGTAAACAGCGTTTCCATGCGCTCTGGTTTCCGTCAAGGTGTTCTGTTGCGCCAGAAGTGGTTTAGTCATGCTGGTCACATGACACAGAAAGTTGTCTGCGGACAAACACAGGCTCCCTCGGCCTGAAAGTAAGATAAACACAACAACCCCATAGTCGCCTTTGACTGGACTTAACCGTCCAGGGGTCCCTTACCTTTTACCTTTTTTTACACAGGTTAGAACACCTGCACAGTTCTATTATTTTGTTTGTTTCTTTGTTTTGTTGCATTTATATGTGCATGGCTCCCCTCGTCTTCATTTAATCCCCACAACAACTCTGGGGTAACCCAGTGAACTTCATGGCTGAATTGGGACTTGAATCCTGTTCTCCCATTCACTAGCACTCAAACCACCAAACCGCACTAGCAGAGTATGAAGCAAGCAAACACCACCCACATCCGCCTCTTTGAACTGTTGACCAGGACAAAGTTCCTTTGTCAGTTATCGAGAAGTCTAGACCTTCTTGATTTTCCCAACAATATGTATAAACATAGTAATTCCATAAACCTTTCAAAGCTGCACCGATTTTCACCACGGATTTCAAAACTGCACTGATTTGGGACTTCCTTCAAATTAAAAAGCAATGTGGGGTCACAGGCCACAGCCGCATGACCTACCAAGCCTAACACATCCAGAACACAAGAAGTCTGGTGCTCATTGTGACACGTTTCCTTTCCTTTCTATCTGGAGCATGCAATTAGTCATATTAGGTGGGTCTCCCAAGTTCAGCCAAACCTTCTGGGTGTGATGAGCAGGGTAAGAAATCACAAAGATCTGGAATCAGTTTTCAGGAGTCTCCTTCTGCCTTTAATAACTGCTTTACTGTGTTGCATAAGGATTCCCCTGACCGAGATGCCATCATAATAACAGATCTCTGGACCACAACCTAGTTCCCATTCACCTCTTGAAATTCCACACACTTTCACAACAAGCGCAGCGGTGTTTAATTACAGCTTTTACAAATACCCAACTTGCTTGTGTGCTGCTCCACTTCTTTCGTGACACGTTTTGAAAGAGAATCACCGGGTTGCAGGGTTATCCCCATTCTAAGAACATCTGGTTTGTTTTAGTTGTTTAGTCATTTAGTTGTGTCCAACTCTTTGTGACCCTAGGGACCAAAGCACGCCAGGCCCTTCTGTCTTCCACTGCCTCCCACAGTTTGGTCAAACTCATGCTGGTAGCTTCGAGAACACTGTCCCACCATCTCGTCCTCTGTCGTCCCCTTCTCCTTGTGCCCTCCATCTTTTCCAACATCAGGGTCTTTTCCAGGGAGTCTTCTCTTCTCATGAGGTGGCCAAAGTCTTGGAGCCTCAGCTTCAGGATCTGTCCTTCCAGTGAGCACTCAGGGTTGATTTCCTTAAGAATGGCTAGGTTTGATCTTCTTGCAGTCCACGGGACTCTCAAGAGTCTCCTCCAGCACCATAATTCAAAAGCATCAATTCTTCGGTGATCAGCCTTCTTTATGGTCCAGCTCTCACTTCTCTCACCAGAACATCTGATAGTGACTTGCTTTCCCCCCCTTTTGTGTCTAGGATACTCTCTGACAGTGTGTCTGGGCTGAGGGCCTTACAGCTCATATGGCTGTCTGATAGCAACTTGCTTGCATGCTTCTTTCATGTCTAAGGTCTGAGAACGAATCTGAGTTGAGCCCCTTAGGACACCTCCTACAAATGTCTAATAGCAACTTTGGATTCTTCATTTCTCCCATTTCTAAGTGGAAAACCCATTGAGAATGAATTTGAGTCAAAGGCCTTACACCTAATGTTAATGTCTGATAGCAACCTGCTTGTATCATTTGTTCCTTCCATTTCTAAGACAGATAAATGAATCTGGGTGCTTAATACTCTAATACAGGCTTTGTCAACCTCAGCCCTCCAGATGTTTTGAGTCTACATTTCCCATCAACCCTGACCACTGGTCTTGCTAGCTAGGGATCATGGGAGTTGTAGGAATGTCTAATAGGAATGTCTTTGAAGGATGAACCTTAATTGGGGATCTCAAACAGAGGTTCCCTCAGTCTCATCCAGCAAGCAAGCATCGCTCTTGTACAATTGAATCAGTCTCTACTCCAGGCACAGGCAAACTCCTGCACAGACTACAACTCCCATCATCCCTAGCTAACAGGACCAGTGGTCAGGGATGATGGGAGTTGTAGTCCCAAAACATCTGGAGGGCCAAGTTTGCTTATGCCTTGCTCTACTCTCTTCTGAGCAGCATTCAGCTGATCCATGGCCCAATCCAGCTCCACTCCACAGGGGATTACAGTTCAAGACTGAAGGGAGCAGATTAGCCAAACAGGAGAAACCTGCTCTTCCACATCCACCTCCATGCCAAGGTGAGGTTTGCCAGAGGCTCAAAACCAATCCCTTTTCTTCCACCAGAGACTCCACAGGGCAGAATGCCAGCAAGGAAAACCCAACCTAGAACTGGGAGGGTATTAAACACAGTTATTAAGAAGAGGACTCCCTCTCAGGTGTTTGCTAGATGGTACCTGGCAGATTGAGATGTCCGTAAGGTCGCATTCGGCCTCCAGGCCACTGCTACAGATTGGTCTGGCTCAGAATAGGAGAACTTTCTATACTGAAGCCCCATTTGCACCAGACATGGTACCATTTTTGACCATCATGCATTCCCCCAAAGATCCTGGGAGCTGTAATTCGTTTACGCTGCTGAGAGTTTTCAGTAGACCACTCTTAAATTAACAGAACTGCAACTCCCAGAATTCCCCATGAAGAGGGATTTCCCAAAAATGTTTAACTTCTCTACATCCCCACCACATATGGTAAAAAGTCCACATATGGCAAAAAGGTACTGCTCCAGCGGGAAGGTAAACAATATTTCTGTGCACTCTGGTTTCCGTCACTGTGTTCCGTTGCGCCAGAAGTGGTTTAGTCCTGCTGGCCACATGACCCGGAAAGCTGTCTGTGGACAAACGCCGGCTCCCTCAGCCTGAAACTGAGATGAGCGCCGCAAGCCCATAGTCACCTTTGACTGGACTTAACCGTCCAGGGGTCCTTTACCCTTTACCATTGTGACTGGCAAAGCGGAAGACGGGGAACCCTCATAGTAGGTAGAGACAGAGTCATCAGCCTCCCTGCTGAGTTCTAATGGGGCATAGCAGTCAACCGTCCCTTATTTGGCAGGAAACTCCCTTATCCCAGTGCTGTGTCCCGCTGCTGTCCCTTATTGATGATGTCCCTTAAATTTTCCAGGTTTCATGCTTGCCCGGCTCGGGAGGGAAGCAGCGGCTCGGGGTCCTCTGCCACAAAAGAGAGCGCACGCATGAGCTGCCACATTTCTGTCTCTCTCTTTTCCCCCTCATTTTTAAAAAAAATATTTATTAAGTTTTCAAAGTTAATACATAATAATAGAAAAAGAAGAAAAAGCAGAAATACAAAAATACAAAAAATTAAAAACAATTTAAAAACAAGAAAAAACAAAAAGACAAAAAGAACATGTATAAATTTCATTTACATATTTTCTTTTACCTTACTTTCTAGACCTCCTCGTACCACCCTTTCTTATATTCCAGTTCAAAATTATTTATTCAGCAAGTCCTCACCATTAGATCTTTTGCTTATTTCAAATCCTTATTTTCTATCTCTTAAGCATTACAGCTGAAAACCACTTAGCTACCATCCAACATCCCTCTAACATTCCTTAATTTTGCAGTGTTTCTGTAAATAGACTTTAAACTTCTTCCAGTCTTCTTCCACCGACTCTTTTCCCTGGTCTCAGATTCTGTGTCTCTCTCTTTTCCCCCTCAGGGGCACGTCGTGAGGAGACGGGTGGTGGTGGGCGGGCAGGCAGCCCCTCTCTTGCGAGACTTCCGCCGCGCTGCCAGGGGAAGCCGGAGGCGGCAGTGGCAGCGTGGCTGAGGAGGTGGCCTGAGGGAGGAGGAAGAGGAGGGGATGGGGAGGGATGCAGAAGGGTGGCGCTACAGTGGCTGCCGCGGTGCCTCATGTTGGGCTTGTGGGCGGCGTGGGCTAGAGTCTCTCTCTCCCCCCCCCCCTTGGGCGGCGAAGGGCCGATGGAACTCCTCGCGCCAGGACGACGGCAGCCCCGACGTGCTGCTTAGCATCCCCTCCAACCAGTGCAGCATCTTAATTTCGGGATTTCCCTCTCTGCATCCCTTTCATAACTCTATTTTTATAAATCATTTCTCCATCCATAGTTCAAATTTTTACTACAAGTTTTTTGTCACTCCTACCAATGTATGTAACTCTTGACAATAGCTTTTCAACTAAATTATAAACTTTCCCCATTCTTTATTAAAGAGGTCCTCTTCCTGGTTTCTAATTCTGCCTGTAAGCTTTGCCATCTCTGCGTCGTTCATCAGTTTTGTCTGCCACTCCTCTTTGGTGGGATTTGTAGACCCTTAGGACCATCTAGTCCAACTCCCTGCAAAACACAGTCAGTCGCAGCCAAAGCAGCGTGGCTCCATCAGTGGCGGATTTCTGTATAAGCTAAGCAAAATCCCTTATTTTGGCTGCTGATCCCTTATTTTCGAGGCTGCAGGTCCCTTATTTTCAGATGTGTAAGTTGACAGCTATGACCAGGGGTAATATTGAAACTCAGGCGAATGAAGCAAAGGGTGCTCATCAATGGTTCCTCTTCATCCTGGAGAAGAGTGACTAGTGGGGTGCCACAGGGTTCTGTCTTGGGCCCCGTCTTATTCAACATCTTTATCAACGACTTGGATGATGGACTCCTGATCAAATTTGCAGATGACACCAAACTGGGAGGGGTGGCTAACACCCCAGAGGACAGGATCACACTTCAAAACGACCTTGACAGATTAGAGAACTGGGCCAAAACAAACAAGATGAATTTTAACAGGGAGAAATGTAAAGTATTGCACTTGGGCAAAAAAAATGAGAGGCACAAATACAAGATGGGTGACACCTGGCTTGAGAGCAGTACATGTGAAAAGGATCTAGGAGTCTTGGTTGACCACAAACTTGACATGAGCCAACAGTGTGACGCGGCAGCTAAAAAAGCCAATGCAATTCTGGGCTGCATCAATAGGAGTATATCATCTAGATCAAGGGAAGTAATAGTGCCACTGTATTCTGCTCTGGTCAGACCTCACCTGGAGTACTGTGTCCAGTTCTGGGCACCACAGTTCAAGAAGGACACTGACAAACTGGAACGTGTCCAGAGGAGGGCAACCAAAATGGTCAAAGGCCTGGAAACGATGCCTTATGAGGAACGGCTAAGGGAGCTGGGCATGTTTAGCCTGGAGAAGAGGAGGTTAAGGGGTGATATGATAGCCATGTTCAAATATATAAAAGGATGTCACATAGAGGAGGGAGAAAGGCTGTTTTCTGCTGCTCCAGAGAAGCGGACACGGAGCAATGGTTCCAAACTACAAGAAAAAAGATTCCGCCTAAACATTAGGAAGAACTTCCTGACAGTAAGAGCTGTTCGCCAGTGGAATTTGCTGCCAAGGAGTGTGGTGGAGTCTCCTTCTTTGGAGGTCTTTAAGCAGAGGCTTGACAACCATATGTCAGGAGTGCTCTGATGGTGTTTCCTGCTTGGCAGGGGGTTGGACTCGATGGCCCTTGTGGTCTCTTCCAACTCTATGATTCTATGATTCTATGATTCTATGATTCTATGATTCTATAACAGTGTCACACAGCTGTGCTTGCAAGCAGGCACATGGGAGCTGGCCGAGTGCAGACTAAGAGTGAGGTGGGCAGTGCCAGCATCTCTTTCCAGCAGTTCAGCCAGATGCCTCCATGAAGCTAGCAAGCCAAACTCAATAATAACAACCCTCTCTCATGCGTGTTTTGTGTACAAGAAGTACCTACATGTTCTAAACGCCAGAAATTCCTTACCTGTGAGCCAACCTTTTTATCCCGGTGTCAAGCTCACCAGCACCATCTGGTGGATAGGTACAGACATCGCAAGGCGGCTCCATCAAATCCATCGTCTTTTCTATAGCAGCCAACCAGATGCTTGAAGGAGAAATCTATAAGCAAAGCCTGAAGGGCCGCGGCTCAGAGATAAATCATCTGCCTGGCATGCAAAAGGTCACGGGTTAAATCTCCAGCATCCCCAGGTATGATTGGGAAAAGCTCCTGTCTGAAACCCCTAGAGAACAGCTGCCAGTCAGTGTGGGGATACTGAGCCAGATGGACAAATTGGCTGACTCTCTATAAGATACTTTCCTCCATAAGCCACCCTCCCTGTCATTGCCTTCCTTTAAGGGTTTGGGTGTAATTCTTGACACCTCCCTTTCCATGGAGGCACAGGTTACAGCAACAGCCAAGGCGACATTTTTCCACCTTTGCCGCAAAAAGCAGTTGGTACCTTACTTTTCCCGCCCCGACCTGGCCACAGTGATCCATGCGACGGTCACCTCCAGGCTTGAATACTGTTACAGATAGGTAGCCGTGTTGGTCTGCCATAGTCAAAACAAAATAAAAAAAATCCTTCCAGTAGCACCTTAAAGACCAACTAAGTTAGTTCTAGGTATGAGCTTTCGTGTGCATGCACACTTCTTCAGATACCAAGAAGTGTGTATCTGAAGTGTATCTGAAGAAGTGTGCATGCACACGAAAGCTCATACCTAGAACTAACTTAGTTGGTCTTTAAGGTGCTACTGGAAGGAATTTTTTTATTTTGGCTTGAATACTGTAATTCGCTCTACACAGGTCTGCCCTTGAAGCTGTCCCAGAAACTCCAGCGGGTGCAGAATGCTGCAGCGAGGCTCCTCACGGGGTCCCTGCTATGGGAGCATATTCACCCAGTGCTTTTCCAGCTGCACTGGCTCCCAGTGGAGTACAGGGTCAGATTTAAGGTGCTGGTTTTGACCTTTAAAGCCCTTCATGGCCTAGGACCCTCGTACCTACGGGACCACCTCTCCTGGTATGCTCCATGGAGGACCTTAAGGTCCATAAATAGCAACACCCTAGAGGTCCCGGACCCTAAGGAAGTTTGATTAGCTTCAACCAGAGCCAGGGCCTTTTCAGCACTGGCTCCGGCCTGGTGGAACGCTCTGTCTTATGAGACCAGGGCCCTGCGGGATCTGAATTCCTTCCGCAGGGCCTGTAAGACAGAGTTGTTCTGCCTGGCCTTTGGCTTAGAATCAGTTCGATTCCCCCTCCTTTCTTTTTTCTTTTCTCCTCCTGTGATATTTTATGCTTTAATGTTTCAATGTTATATTTTAATCTTGTATTTTAAGTTGTATTTCAATCAACTTGTTTTTATAATTGGTTGTTAGCCGCCCTGAGCCTGGTCTTGGCTGGGGAGGGCGGGGTAGAAATAAAATGTTTATTGTTGTTGTTGTTGTTGTTGTTGTTGTTATTTGCCTCTGGCCTGTGGTGTTCAGAGGTACACTGCCACAGTGGAAGTCTGCATTCCAGGGAGTTGGACTAGATGAGCCTTGGGTGTCCCTTTCAGCTGCACAATTCTCTGATTCTAAGTGCAGCTAAGGGGGTGTATTAATGCCACAGACCATATTTTTTCGTGTACAGTGGTGCCCCGCAAGACGAACGCCTCGCAAGACGGAAAACCCGCTAGACAAAAGGGTTTTCCGTTTTGGAGGCGCTTCGCAAGACGAATTTCCCTATGGGCTTGCTTCGCAAGACGACAGCCCATAGGGAAATCTCCGGGACAGTGGGGAAGCGCAGCTCGTCTTCCCCGCTGTCCTCGGACCTCCTCCGAAGCCTGGCGGCGGGGCGGGGACACCTCCTCCCGCCGCCGGGCTTCGGAAGGATGCCCCGATGCCGGGCGGCGAGGCGGGAACGCCTCCCCCCGCCGCCCGGCATCGGAACGATGTCCCGAAGCCGAGCGGCGGGGCGGGAAAATCTCCCCCCGCCGCCCGGCATCGGAACGATGTCCCGAAGCTGGGCGGCGGGGCCGCGAAGCCTGGGCGCGCTGGCAACTCTCCGCAAGGAGCGCTCCCGCTGCTTGCGGAGAGGTCCGCGAAGCCTGTCCTGGACCTCTTCTGAAGGCAGGCGGGGGGCAAAAGTCTTTGTCCCCCCTGCTTGCCTTCCCAGGGGCTTTTAAATCGCCCGGACAGCGGAGAAGTCCTCCGCTGTCCCGGGCGATTTTAAAATGCCGCCCGCCAGAAGAGGTCGGGGGAAGGCGGTTTCCATAGGAACGCATTAATTGATTTTCAATGCATTCCTATGGAAAACCGTGCATCGCAAGACGAAAAACTCGCAAGACGAAGAGACTTGCGGAACGAATTAATTTCGTCTTGCGAGGCACCACTGTATAACACGCCCCTGTGTATAAGACCCCCCCCCCATTTGGGGAACTCAAAATTAAGAAAATGGGGGAGATTACCCGGAGTTGTTGAACTTTGGAGGGGGGGAGGGATGCCTAAAAACGCTCACCCGGTCACACGTGATGCAGAAGCCTCCAATCGTATTTCTGCTCGCTGCCAGCAGCCACCAAACACCCGCCCAATTGCCGCAGCAACGGCCGAGAGACAGCAGCCGTTGGCACTGCCACCAATCACCCGCACTAACGCCAGTGACAATCTGCTGCTCGTGGCAGGAAACCATCCGCCGTCCTCCCTCTGCGCTACCCGTCTATAAGAAGACCTCAATTTTTTACTGTTAATTTAAGATAATAAATCATCGTGTTATACACGGAAAAGTATGGTACTAATATCCTATTCCTCCTGGCAAATAGAAGGAGAAGGGGAAGAAATGGAGGCAGTGAGAGATTTTACTTTCTTGGGCTCCATGATCACTGCAGATGGTGACAGCATCCACGAAACTAAAAGATGCCTGCTTCTTGGGAGAAAAGCAATGACAAAGCTAGACAGCATCTTTAAAAGCAGAGACATCACCTTGCCAACAAAGGTCTGTATAGTTAAAGCTATGGTTTTCCCAGTAGTGATGTAGGGAAGTGAGAGCTGGACCATAAAGAAGGCTGATCACTGAAGAATGGATGCTTTTGAATTCTGGTGCTGGAGGAGACTCTTGAGAGTCCCATGGACTGCAAGAAGATCAAACCTCTCCATTCTGAAGGAAATCAGCTCACTGGAAGGACAGATCCTGAAGCTGAGACTCCAAGACTTTGGCCACCTCATGAGAAGAGAAGACTTCCTGGAAAAGACCCTGATGCTGGGAAAGATGGAGGGCGCAAGGAGAAGGGGATGACAGAGGACGAGATGGTGGGACAGGGTTCTCGAAGCTACCAGCATGAGTTTGACCAAACTGTGGGAGGCAGTGGAAGACAGGAGGGCCTGGCGTGCTCTGGTCCAGGGGGTCACGAAGAGCCGGACACAACTAAACGACTAAACAACAAAAAAAATATACTATTGCAAGAGCAGCAGCTCCCCCTGCTGGCCAATTAGGGTTGCTATTCTGACTCAGCTTTATTATTCTGAGATCCTTCTACAAATGTGCCGCAGGGCGTCGTTGCAGGTAGTTCTTTCAGACATCTGTCAGGGGGTGGAAAATGAGTAATTACTTCACTTTTTTTAAAAAAGGAAACATTGGCAGTGCTTTCCCACATGCTCTAAAATTAAATCTTTCAACCTGCCTGGAATCAGCAATTGAGGACTAGCCTGTCACTCCATTCTGCGAGAACAGAGGGTGAAACTACAGAATGTGGGACTTTGTAATGAAACCGAGTTTCCTAAGGATGGAATGATGGGTAAACATCCTAAAGGGCTGCACCTCTGCTCCCTAAACGTGCTCTCCTGCTAGTATTCTATCCATTAAGGCACAGTTAGGCATGAAACCATGAAATGGGACACGGATGGCGCTTTGGGTTAAACCACAGAGCCTAGGGCTTGCTGGTCAGAAGGTCGGCGGTTCAAATCCCCACGACAGGGTGAGCTCCTGTTGCTCGGTCCCAGCTCCTGCCAACCTAGCAATTCGAAAGCACAGCAAAGTGCAAGTAGATACGTGGGGCTACCTTTGAAGGTGACCCAGAAACTGCAACTAATCCAGAATGCGGCAGCTAGACTGGTGACTGGGAGTGACCGCCAAGACCACATAACACTGGTCTTGAAAGACCTACATTGGCTCCCATTACATTTCCAAGCACAATTCAAAGTGTTGATGCTGATCTTTAAATCCCTAAATAGCCTTGGTCCAGTATACCTGAAGGAGCATCTCCATCCCCATCATTCTGCCCAGACACTGAGGTCCAGCACCGAGGGCTTTCTGGTGGTTCCCTTGCTGTGAGAGGTGAACTTACAGGGAATCAGGCAGAGGGCCTTCTTGGTGGTGGCACCTGCCCTGTGGAACACCCTCCCATCAGATGTCAAAGGAATAAACAACTATCTGACATTTAGAAGACATCTGAAGGCAGCCCTGTTTTAATGTACTTTTAATCTTTTGTTGGAAGCCGCCCAGAGTGGCTGGGGAAACCCAGCCAGATGGCCAGATGGACAGGATATATTATTTTTATTTTTATTTTTATTTTTATTTTTATTTTTATTTTTATTTTTATTTTTATTTTTATTTTTATTTTTATTTTTATTTTTATTTTTATTTTTATTTTTATTTTATTTTTTTTATTTTCATTAATGCACCATCACCACCCAAAAGAAGAGGACAATAAAGGACACCCGCCTGCATAGCATCTGCACACTCTCCTATATGTATAATAACAAATTTAGAGCTACAGTATGTGCAAGTTCAGATGATGTTTGGCTCCGTCTCCAGTCAACCACAGCCAGCAAGGACAAGGATAATGAATGATGGGTTTTGTAGTCAAATCAGACTCTATACAAATATGTCCTTTCATATGGGGTGGAGTCCTCTCTGGGCGTTGATGGACTCATACCTTCAGAAGCCCCAGTCAGCCAACATAGCCAGTAGAGAAGAGATTTGGGGAGCTGTAATCCAGCAAATTCGGCTTCTCCATTGCCTAGGGTTGTTAAAGCATAATGAGATTGTGGAAAGCTGCAAAAGGGTCTCTGGAAACTGAATGACTGGGTGGGGAAATGACAAATATAGCTCAGTGTAAACAACTATAAAGAGACACGTGTTGATGACGGAGGATTATTTAATTTCTATACCATTTAATATATTAAAAACATGTGTACAGAAAACTGAAACAACAGACAACCTGGGATACAGCTTTGTTGTTGTATAGTCATTAGTCATGTCCGATTCTTCGTGACCCCCTGGACCAGAGCACGCCAGGCACTCCTGTCTTCCACTGCATCCCGCACTTTGGTCAAACTCATGTTGATAGCTTCGAGAACACTGTCCCACCATCTCGTCCTCTGTCGTCCCCTTCTCCTTGTGCCCTCCATCTTTCCCAACATCAGGGTCTTTTCCAGGGAGTCTTCTCTTCTCATGAGGTGGCCAAAGTCTTGGAGCCTCAGCCTCAGATGATCACCAGGGCTAGCTGGCTAAATTAGTCCCACTTGGGCCAGCTGTGAGACCAAGGGAGAACCAGCTGTGGGATCCCAGAGCAGGCAATCTTCACAAAAAGGGGAGGGAAGGAAGGGGAACAAAAGATCAGGTCAGGTTCAAATTGAAAGCCAGGCGAAATAGTTCTGTCTTACAGGCCCTGTGGAAGGAAGTTAAATCCTGCAGGGCCCTTGTCTCATGGGATAGACCATTCCACCAGTTCAGAGCCATCACTGGTAAATAGGTACCGCTCCGGCGGCATTTCTGTGCTCTGGTTTCGCCAGAAGCGGCTTAGTCATGCTGGCCTCGTGACCTGGAAAAACTGTCTGCAGACAAACAAAGGCTCCCTCGGACTATAGAGCGAGATGCGTGTGCAACCCCAAAGTCGTCCACGACTGGACCTAACGGTCAGGGGTCCCTTTACTTTTAAGGTCATTGTGGATGGATTAACAGAGACACTAACCCGGGGAAAAAGGCAAATCCCTTGCTAAGGATCACAAGAAAGGGTATTGAAAATGAAACTGCCAATATCACAATGTTGCTATACAAGTCTGTGGTGCAGCCACTTTCGGAATACTGTGTAGCATTCTGGGCTGGTTCTACGATGACTTTTTAAACGTTATTAGAACAATATTAACGGTATTGTTCTAAAACATCACTGCCCAAAAAAAATACCAACTGTTCATTACCTCTCTAACAGCAGTTTCCCTTGTTGTTGGTTCCTGGTTGCTCTGCAGCGCCCTCTGGTGCCACATTTTAATAACGCATTACAGTGGTACCTCAGTTTTTGAACAGCTTAGTTCCCAAACAACTCGGAAGCCAAACACTGCAAACCCAGAAGTAGGTGGTCCGGTTTTCGAACTTTGCCTCAGAAGCCGAACATGCTCCTGAGCTTCCATTTTTACTGTTGCGAGCAAATTTGAGTCCCCCGCATAGCAATTAAGGATTTCTTCCTTCCGTTTTACCCTTAAGCAGCAAATTTAAGTCCCCGACCCCCATCGTAATGAAAGCCCTCCATTTCTGATTGCAGTGCTCTGAGGTAATATTTGGGGCTTTTGTTTTTTGCTATTTCTTTGCGTTTTTGTTTGTGTGGCTTTTTCATTTTTGTGTCTGTGGCTTGTTTTTCATTTTTTGACTGATTGATTGATTGATTGATTGATTGTGTGATTGCGGAAATGGATAAAAGCCCTCCATCCGAACAATGAATATCATCAGTGCAAGTAAGAATTTTTTTTTTTTAATTTTTATCATTTCCGTCTCCCTCTTCTGCCTTCAGGGACAGCCTCTCTAGCCTCTGTGGGGCAGCGGCTTGCCCCGCTGTCCCCCGACCTTGTGGGGCTGGCGATGGGGAGAAGCAAACTTGCTTCTCCCCACCGCCCGCCTCCAAACCAGGTCGGGGAATAGCGGGGTGGCGGCACTCCGCCTCCCCACTATCCCCCGAGCTTGTGGGGCTGGCTTGTGGGGCAAGCTTGCTTCTCCCCCCCCCCCCACCAGCCTCCAGATCAGGTCCGGGAATAGCGGGGTGGTGGCGCTGCGCCTCCCCGCTGTTCCCCGAGCTTGTGGGCTGCAAGCTGCTGCCCGCAAGCCTTGCGAGCCCACGGGACCTCCCGCCGGCCTTGCAAGGCTTGCGGATAGCTTCCTGAAGCCTGCATTCACCCCATAGGACACACACACACTTCCCCTTCATTTTTGGAGGGGGAAAAGTGCGTCCTATAGGGCGAAAAATATGGTAAGTTTGAGAACAAAGGCACCACTGTATTAGCATTCTAAGCTGAACGTGATGTGACCCTTACATTTAAAAAAATCTTCCCTTGACCCCTTCTGAATGTTACAAACCATGAGTGTAGATCTGCCCCTGATTGCCTCACCTCGAGAAGAATACTGTGGAGTTGTAAAAGGATTAGAAAAAGGCAACCGATAGGATCGAGTGGGTGCAGGGCCTCCCTTGTCAGGAAAGATCGCAGAGACTGGGGTTGAGAAGAAGCAAATGAGAGGTGCCAGGATCAACCTCATAATGTGAAATACAAAGAAAATTTCTGGATAATGAAAATAAGAAAAAGTAAAATGTACAATGTGATTAATGTAACCAATGGTTGTTGTAAATGAATATAGACAGACAATAAGAATTGCGTATACAAGAGGATTTATTTGACTATAGACACTATGGACAAATACAAAAGCAGAACAATAATACAGTCATACCTCGGGATAAATACGCTTCAGGTTGAGCGCATTCGGGTTGCGTTCCGCGGTGACCCGGAAGTAATGGAGTGCATTGCTTCCAAGTTTTGCCGCTCACGCATGCGCAGACAGTCAAAATGACGTCATGCGCGGAAGCAGCGAAACGCGATCCACGCGCAGACATGCTGTCGTGTCTTACGTTACGTTCAGGATGCGAACGGGGCTCCGGAACGGATCCTGTTTGCATCCCGAGGTACCACTGTATACAAAACAGATGAAGACAATGAGAAAAAGTTAGATGTGATATAAAAGGCCAGAAGAGGGAAGAAAGGAAGTCGGCTGTGGGGAGCAGGTGTAAATGTGAAATGCAATACAATTTGTGTATGTGGAGTGCGCAAATGAAAACCGATAAAGAATATTATGAAAAGAAAAGAAAAAGAGAGAGAGGTGCATGATCAAAATTTATGAAATAATGCATTGAAGTGGAGCCAAGTTGAATAAAATATGAGGAATGATCACACACACACACACCTGCCCTGCCCCTCCAGAAGGGCACTGGAAGGAGGGACGGAGGCCAGAGTCAAGCAAACACAGCCCTGGACAGCCCTGGCACTTCTGAGGCCTGGGCAGGCTGGGCTCTGGGTGCGGGAGGTGGCGCTGAGCTGGCGGGGGATGTCAGGAGCTCGGCCTACACTTGAGTAGGACCCTGGTAAAGACACATGCCCTACTGGCATGTTCCCTCCCTCCTGGTCGGTCGTTCGGGAGCTTCAAAAGCTTTCTTCTGCCTGAACATCACAGCGACCGATGCCAACCGACACCGGCACACTTAGGGATCCGCAGAGTCTTCGCAGCTTGCGTGACAGACCTCGGCAACTCAGCGTTTTGGCTAATCTACTTTATTTACATATAAACACACACGGAGCACTGCAACATGGCTCCTTCTCTCTCTAGTATCAGACAACAAAGAGAAAGAACAAAGGACAATAGTCCCACTTCATGGAACACAGTAACACAAACATCCTGTCTCCGTCACTCCCCACTCTGTGGAGTCAAGACAGATACCGTCATGTGATAGACAAAAATCCCATGACTGCAATCTTGGAGCAGGAATTCTAACAGGGGACTGGCAAAGCTACAACGGCAGGCCCAGGCTGTGCTCTTCTCCCTGCCTGGATGCCAGCAGGTGGCGGCAGCCAAGTCCCCTCCATGGCAAGGGATTTGTGGGGCACTGGGTCCAGACTGAGGTCATTGGAGGGGAGGGGAGGGCAGGAGGAAAGGCTCCCCAGGAGAGAGGGAGGCGCTCTCACATAGCGGTGGTGAAAAGGACTGGGGCAGCTCGCCATGGTCAATGCGGGGAACAAATATTTTTGAAAGGCCAAGGGGTCTGGGCCCCTTAGAGTGCCCATGATGCACAGCATGGAGGAAATAGATAGATAATATCAAGATCGCAATACCTCAAGGACCGCCTCTTTCCATATGAACCCTGAGGCCCTCCTTCATATGCCTCCTTCTCAAGAGGTCCGGAAGGTGGCAACACGAGAACGGGGCCTTCTCTGCAGTGGCTCCCCGTCTGTGAAATGCTCTCCCCAGGGAAATTCACCTGGCGCCTTCATTATACACCTTTAGGCGCCAGGCAAAAACGTTCCTTTTTAACCAGGCCTTTGGTTAATCTGTTAAACCTAGTATACCATATTAAAATGTAGCTCTTGGGGGGTGCTGTTATTGGATTATTGTTTTGATTTCGATTTTATATGCAGTCGTACCTTGGATCCCGAACGCCCTGAAACTCGGACGTTTTGGCTCCCGAACACCGCAAACCCAGAAGTGATTGTTCCGGTTCGTGAACGTTCTTTTCGAACCCAAATGTCCGACGGGGCTTCCGTGGCTTCTGATTGGCTGCAGGAGCTTCCTGCAGCCAATCAGAAGCCGCAATTTGGTTTTTGAACATTTCGGAAGTCAAACGGACTTCCAGAATGGATTCCATTCGACTTCCTAGGTATGACTGTATTGTGATCTTTTCTGTAAGCCGCTCTGAGACCTCTGAGTATAGGGCAATATATAAATGCTGCTCCTCCTCCTCCTCCTCCTCCTCTTTTCTTCTTCTTCTTCTTCTTCTTCTTCTTCTTCTTCTTCTTCTTCTTCTTCTTCTTCCCCCCTTTCTCATAACACTAGAGCTCATGGAAATCCCACGAAGCTGAATGTGGGAAGATTCAGGACAGATATCATTAAACTATGGCACTCTTCCCCATAAGAGACTCTTGATGACCACTAACCTGGATTGCTTTAAAAGAGGATTAAACAAAGTCACAAAAGGGAAGGTTAGGAGTATCAACAGGGCCAGATTTAGGTTTGATGAGGCCCTAAGCTACTGAAGGTCATGGGGCCCTTTCTATGTCCAGCTGTCCTTTGTCAACAACAAACCGTCACTGTTTTTTGTGTTGAATATATGCTATATGGTAATTTATGGACTTCATAGGTATCTAAAGCCATTTGCACATAAAAAAATATGTATTTTAGCAAAATAATTGTTGAACTGAAATACAATTAAGAAGAAGTATATTAATAGTGAAATACAATTAAGAAGAAATATATTGGGGGGGCAAGAAAGTGGGGCCCTAAACTATAGCTTGTTTAGCTTATATGTAAATCTGGCACTAAGGGTGGCGCTGTGGGTTAAACCACAGAGCCTAGGACTTGCTGATCAGAAGGTCGGCGGTTCGAATCCCCGCGACGGGGTGAGCTCCCATTGCTTGGTCCCTGCTACTGCCAACCTAGCAGTTCGAAGCACGTCAAAGTACAAGTAGATAACTAGGTACCACTCCGGCGGGAAGGTAAACGGCGTTTCCGTGCGCTGCTTTGGCTTCACCAGAAGTAGCTTAGTCATGCTAGCCACATGACCCAGAAGCTGTACGCCGGCTACCTCGGCCAATAAAGCAAGATGAGCACAGCAACCCCAGAGTCGGTTAAGACTGGACCTAATGGTCAGGGGTCCCTTTACCTTTACCTTTAGATCTGGCACTGAGTATCAACGACTACTAACCTCACGGGTGAAGCTCTGCCTTCATTGTCAGAGGCTAGAAACCACAGAAGGAGAGAATTGCTTTTTAGTTTGAGGATTTCCTACGGACACCTCGCTGACCATCAGGTTCTTCTCTTCTCATGTTCCTGGAGGGTGTGGCAGGCCGAGAGAGCATGCACAAGGTATTAGTTGAGAATCGCAACAGCTATATTTTATCATCATCGTTTATCCATTGGAAGAAACAGGCTCGGTTGCAGTCACCCAGCTTTGGCAACCTCCAGATTAGATCATTACAACATGTTCTACAAGCAGCCGCCTTTGAAGACGGCTCGAAAACAGATTCGGAATGCAACCGCACGCCAGATGACAAGTGTGGGCTGATAAGCATGCAGGTGTCCCGTTCCGAAACATCTACATGGAGCCCAAGGCCAAGTGTTGTTTCCTTCCAGTGAAAGCACAAGGATGAGGCCCTTTTTCAGCTCAGGGAAGCACAACTGCCCATGGGAACATCTCAGGGGTTGCAGAGCAGCGGTGGATGAGGCCAAAAGAATTAAGTGGGTGGGTTCAAAGGTGAAAAGGCTGCGTCCCTTCCCATGGAAAAGCTATAGTAGGAAGTTTCTGGCTCACATGCCAATTTCGAGCCACAAGTGGGATCCTAATTGGCCTGCAAGGCCGCTTCCCTCCAAATCACACCCATCAGATGGTAGTTGATTGACAGAAGCACAGGGTTCAGTTCTGAAACTGGCTGCAGACACCCCTTTCTAGGAGGGAACAGGAGTGTACAGCCAAAGCAGTTTTACTGAACATCCTCATCATGAGGATCATCCTCCATAGCCTCCAACATTATTCCAATAAGGACATCAGTGGTCTAAACCACAGAGCCTAGGACTTGCCGATCGGAAGGTCAGCGGTTCGAATCCCCAGGACAGGGTGAGCTCCCGTTGCTCGGTCCCAGCTCCTGCCAACCTAGCAGTTCGAAAGCACATCAAAGTGCAAGTAAATAAATAGGTACCACTCCAGTGGGAAAGTAAATAGCGTTTCCATGCGCTGCTCTGGTTCGTCAGAAGTGGCTTAGTCATGCTAGCCACATGACCTAGAAGCTGTATACCGGCTCTCTCAGCCAGTAAATCGAGATGAGCGCCGCAACCCTAGAGTAGTCTGCAACTGGACCTATTGGTCAGGGCTCCCTTTACCTTTACTTTAAGGCAGGCATAGGGAAACTCTGCCCTCCAGGTGTTTTGGGACTACAACTCCTATCATCCCTGACCACTGGTCCTGTTAGCTAGGGATGATGGGAGTTGTAGTTCCAAAACATCTGGAGGGCCAAAATTACCTATGCCTGTCCTAAGGAGATGTGGGGCATTCTGGGATCAAATCAGAAACCGGGATGGCTTCTGTAAAACCAGGACTGTCCCTGAAAAACAAGGATACTTGGAAGGTCTGATCCTCTGATCTGTAGAGTAGGCAGCCTCACACAACCAGCATACTTGAGTCTAATAAATGCCTCAAGGGGTTTATGTCATAGAGTAAACTGTCCTGCCAGCCTTAGCTTATGTCACTTCCCCTCACCTTGGGAGGAAATTGGAAACCAAGCCTTTTGTCATACTCACTCTATATGTGGGTTCAGTTTGTGAGGAGGGCTGCACTGGTTGCTTCTGCTCAGCCGCATGGCTTTAACCAGCCACTTTTGTTTCAGACGTGGATGGAATCTGAAACTAGGGCTTTTTGTATACCAATAGTTTAAGGTCTTTTACCATTTTGTAACCAAGCAATGTTTTACTGCCTGGGCAGCTTTTTCTGACTGCTCTCTGGGTGTTCAGAAACCACTTGAATGTTCCCATGCTGGTGTGATAACTACTATAGAGAGTCCCTCATCTGAAGGGAGCTAATTCAAAATCTTATCGTGTTCCCAGGGCTTGATGTGATCATACATGTGGCCAGTTCTGAAGTCCAGTGGACCAGTGAGATCTGAGACCCAACTGCTAGCAGACATGTGGGACATTTTAGGGCCATCTATGAAACTTGACAATGACTTTTGTTGCAACTGGGTGGGCATGTATGATCAGAAGGGCAGTACTGAACTGGTTTCCATGGAAAACGAGATGAATTCTGGTCTCTGATATATTTGCTTGCAAATAGAGATGTCCTTTATGAGTTAAAAGGGGCCCACACAAATGCTGGGCGTAACAGAGGAACATAACATCCCCAACACATAATGGAAGTTGGACTGAGAGGCCCAGAAATGTAAGACAAAGGCAGGGCACAACAAAGGGTTGAGACCCTGGCATTTAACGCCTCCCCCAATAACATCTGGATCTGCTCTAAGAGACTGCAGAAGTTTCTTATCCAGGGAAGGGGAACTGAGAATTGGTCACTCTCCTATAAGCTCTGCAGTTAAGGTACTCTCATGGCCGAAAGCTGGGGAAACAGGTACAGCAATGCTTGCACTACTGTAAGACTGCCAGAAAGACTTTGCCATTAACTCGAAAGCTCCCAGAAATATCTCAGTACAGTATTTTTCGCTCCATAAGACGCATTCCTAAAAAGTAAGGGGAAATGTGTGTGCATCTTCTGGAGCGAATGCAGGGGGGAGGCAGGCAGGAAAAGCCCCCAAGAGCCACACACAAGCTCCGTGCGGCTCTTGCGGGCTTTTCCCCAGGAGGGAGATGGGACTGACGCGGCCAGTCAGTCCCTTCTCCCTCCTCATAGAAAAGCCCCGGAGCCGCGCGCTCCTTAAAGGGTGCACGGCTCCTGTGGGCTTTTGCGGGAGGTGGGGGAATTGCCATAGCCGCGCGCAGCCTCTCCTGGCTGGAGAGGCTGTGTGTGGCTAAAGAAGCCAAGACAGCCAGTGGAATGGATCCCGCTTGGCTATGGCAGAAGCCAAGACAGCCAGTGGAATGGATCCCATTCGCTGTCTTGGCTTCTTTGCTATTTAGGGCGGGGGGGGGGGAGAGAACCCAGGCTTCTCCCGGCAGCCCTGAGAAGCTCTGTCCACTGCTCTTTGGGGCTGCGGGAGGGGGGGGGAATAATATTTTTTTCCTTGATTTCCCCCTCTAAAAACTAGGTGCGCCTTATGGTCCGGTGCGCCTTATGGAGTGAAAAATACGGTATTCTTACTTGGAATCTTGTGGGGTGAGAAGGGGGAAAAGATTTGATAGAATTCGTGCAAAACAAAAAAAAAGGTTCGTATTTACCTACAAGAGACTTGGCCGCAGGAGACTTGGCCCATGCATCTGTTTAGGAAAGTTTTTAATATTTGATGTTTTGTTCTGTTTGTTAATCTGTTGGGTGCCACGCAGAGTGTCTGGGGAAACAATTATTATTATTATTATTATTATTATTATTATTATTATTATTATTTACCAGTTTAGTCTCCCAGCAGTCAAGAAGTCTTCAAAAGGGTGAGGAACGAGGGCCCTGACCATCTGATCTAGCTGGGGAAATTATTGTAGTAGAGTCTGGCTTGCTTTATAAATATTTCCTGCCATTGCAGTTTAGTGTAGTACCAGAAGGTTCATTTTTTTCTGCATTAACATTTGGTTGAATCTGACAAAACCTTTAGAACAGATTATTGTGAAATGTCTGCTCAGATTTCAATGCCTGCGTTGGAGGCAGCTCAGAGGGAATTACACTACCAGGGACAGGGGCTTGGCACAGAGGAAATCTTCCTCCTCCCATGAACTTCTATGGACGAGAGAGTCAGTCATCAGGAACTGGAACTGCTGGATTGGGTCTTCCTGCACAAATTATATAGATATAGATATATAACAAAGCTCATGGCCACTGGTCCCATCACCTCGTGGCAAATAGAAGGGGAAGAAATGGAGGCAATGAGAGATTTTACTTTCTTGGGCTCCATGATCACTGCAGATGGTGACAGCAGCCATGAAATTAAAAGAAGCCTGTTTCTTGGGAGAAAAGCAATGACAAACCTAGACAGCATCTTAAAAAGCAGAGACATCACCTTGCCAACAAAGGTCCGTACAGTTAAGGCCATGGTTTTCCCAGTAGTGATGTATGGAAGTGAGAGCTGGACCATCAAGAAGGCTGATCGCCAAAGAATGGATGCTTTTGAATTCTGGTGCTGGAGGAGACTCTTGAGAGTCCCATGGACTGCAAGAAGATCAAACCTCTCCATTCTGAAGGAAACCAGCCCTGAGTGCTCACTGGAAGGACAGATCCTGAAGCTGAGGCTCCAATACTTTGGCCACCTCATGAGAAGAGAAGACTCCCTGGAAAAGATCCTGATGTTGGGGAAGATGGAGGGCACAAGGAGAAGGGGCCGACAGAGGACGAGATGGTTGGACAGTGTTCTCGAAGCTACCAGCATGAGTCTGAGCAAACTGCGGGAGGCAATGGAAGACAGGAGTGCCTGGCGTGCTCTGGTCCAGGGGGTCACGAAGAGTCGGACACGACTAAACGACTAAACAACAACAAATATATATAAATTAAATGGGAGTCCAGATGACTCTTCTAACTGCCAGCTTACCTTTTTACAAAATAAGGGCGGAAGCGTCATAGACTACTTTGTTGTGTCGGCCCCGCTTTCCAACTTGGCAAAAACAATTAATGCGCCGGTAAGAACAGAAAAGGACCACTCCCTGTTTTCAGCGGCTACTTTAGCCTATTTCCTTGTCAATCCCTGGGTGTGACGAGAGTGAAACGGTCTCTGAACATGAACGATAAGATACGCAGGATCCTGGCAGGTGTTCATAGGATGAGATTGCAACACTATTTCATAAGCGATTTGTCCAATCCGCTGGTGGACTACATGCATATTTACAGTTACCAGTTACCAGTTACCAGACCTCATCTGATCAATTCAAATGCTGCCAAGGGAATACAAGAGAACAAGAAAGTCTGGTTCTACAGGCAGTGCAGAAAAGCAAACATGTTCCTGTTAAGGGCTATCAGGACTTTTTTTTTGGGGGGGACCCTTTGAAATTAACAAGATAAACATGAGTAGAGTCAGAGCAGTATAGAAGAAGTTCCTTAAGTTTCTTAAGTTCCTATAGTGAGAAGACAGTGGCAGTAGCTGATGCTAGTGGTGTCTGAGCAAAGGGAGGATAAATTTGGGGAATTGGTGTCCTGGGCCATGAACAACACAAGATCAACATTAGATGCCACCATAATGACGCAACATTGGGTGGATCACTTTGTAAAACTACTGGGAGAGCAGGCCAGGCAGCCAGCAGTTGCTGAGATGACCACTGATTGGTGAAATTTACTGTGAGGGCAAGCGGAAACCCCCATGGAAATAAAAACTCTTATCAAAAGTTTCTTATCAAAGCACCAGGTGAGGACATGCTCCTTCCAGAACTTTTTAAGATACATATGGGCCCATCCTGGGTGGGCTTTTTACCCATATAAATAACACAGCAAAAAGTGCTAAAGTCTAGTCTAGTCTAGTCTAGTCTAGTCTAGTCTAGTCTAGTCTAGTCAAGTCAAGTCAAGTCAAGTAGCATGGGATCAATTCCAATCTGTTACCTCTGAGGATGTGGACAGTCTGCTTGGACAAGTGAAACTGACCACCTGTCTCCTTGATCCTTGCCCATCCTGGCTCATAAAAGCGAGCCAGGAAAGGCTAGACGATGGGCTCTGCAGAGTGGTGAATGCTTCTCTCTGTGAGGGATCCTTCCCAGACCCACTTAAAGAGGCGGTAATTAAACCGCTTCTTAAAAAACCATTTTTGGACCAGTCTCAAATCTTCCATTCTTGGGCAAGGTGATTGAGCAGGTGGTTGCTGAACAACTCCAAGAACACCTGGAGGATATGGACCATTTGGATCCCTTCCAGTCAGGATTCGGGCCTCATCATGGGACTGAAACTGTCTTAGTTGCGCTGGTCAATGATCTCCAGCAGGCTAGGGACAAAGGTGAGAGCTGTTTCCTAGTTCTGCTGGATCTCTCAGAGGCCTTTGATACCATCGACCACGACATCCTTCTGGAGCTGGGGGCCAGTGGTTAAACAGTGGTTCTGCTCCTTCCTCCTGGGCCGTGTCCAAAACGTGGTGGAGGGTGTGTGTTGGAAAATTCCATTCCACCTTGAGTTGTAGACATGGAACTGTTGCATGTCACATGTCCGTTTACATACCAGCACAGCTTGCTGGGAACTTCTGTTGTGTGTATAGCTTCCACAAGCCTCACTCCTATTCTGTGTGCACAGTTTGATCTGCTGATATAGTGTGCCCTGGCTTTGAAGCCTGGTTCACTGATTTACGTCATATTAGAGACCGATGGGTCTTTGCAGTGGGATGGCTGGAAGGAGGCGACCCAGCTGGGGCTAGCCAGCTGGCCTTGCAACCCTCTGCATGCCGACAGGGGGGTGAGTGTTCAGACCCCTGGGCTTTCACTTGTGGGGTGCCTCGGGGTTCCGTGCTCTCCCCCATGCTTTTTAACATCTATACGCAGCCACTGGGCAAGGTCATCTGGGGCTTTGGGCTGGGTGTTCATCAGTATGCGGATGATACCCAGCTCTACCTCTCTTTCAAATCAGGACCAGTGAAGGCAGTGAATGTCCTGTGTGAGTGTCTGGAGGTGGTTGGAGGTTGGATGGCGGCTAACAGATTGAGGTTGAATCCTGACAAGACAGAAGAACTGTTTTGTGGGGACAGGGGGCGGGCGGATGTGGGGGACTTCCTGGTCCTGAATCAGGTAACTGTGCCCCTGAAGGACCAGGTCTCCAGCCTGGGAGTCATTTTGGACTCACAGCGGTCCATGGAGGCGCAGGTCCAGGGCAGCTGTCTACCAGCTCCATCTAGTATGCAGGCTGAGACCCTCCCTGCCTACGGACTGTCTCACCAGAGTGGTACATGCTCTGGTTATCTCCCGCTTGGACTACTGCAATGCGCTCTGCGTGGGGCTACCTTTGAAGGTGACTCAGAAACTGCAATGAATCCAGAATGCAGCAGCTAGACTGGTGACTGGGACCGGCCGCCGCAACCATATAACACCGGTCCTGAAAGACCTACATTGGCTCCCAGTACGTTTCCAAGCACAATTCAAAGTGTTGGTGTTGATCTTTAAAGCCCTAAACGGCCTCAGCCCAGTATACCTGAAGGAGTGTCTCCATCCCCATCGTTCAGCCCGGACACTGAGGTCCAGCGCCGAGGGCCTTCTGGCGGTTCCCTCACTGCGAGAAGTGAGATTACAGGCAACCAGGCAGAGGGCCTTCTCAGTGATGGCGCCCTCCCTGTGGAATGCCCTCCCATCAGCTGTGTAGGAAATAAACAACTATCTGACTTTTAGAAGACATCTGAAGGCAGTCCTGTTTAGGGAAGTTTGTGATGTTTAATGTTTTATCATGCTTTTAATGTTCTGTTGGGAGCTGCCCAGAGTGGCTGGGGAAACTCAGCCAGATGGGCGGGGTATAATATATTGTTATTTCATCCAGGAGGATGAAAATTGAATATTACCAGACAAGGCATCCCTGTATTGGGATTTTTTTTATGTTTGACATTTTATTATATTTTCATATGTACTGAAAGTCACCCAGAGTAGCTTGGGAAACCCAGCCAGATGGATGGGGTATAAATATTATTATTGTTAATTACTACTACTACTACTGCTGCTACTATTGCCTACCCCTGATCCCCAGAATGTATCTAGAAATGATTTTGGTAATCAACCAGTTGTCTCTAGCACAGGTTCCCTTGTCAAAGAGCAAGGATAGTTTACATGGTGCCCTGCAGCAGTTGTGGGATATCAACCCTCACCACCTCTGACCATTGGCCATCTTGGGTGGAGCTGCTGTGAGATGGACCCCAACCACATCCAGAGGCCCACCACTGAATACTCTTGTGGTAGAAAATGAAGAGAAGTAGACAAAACCATTTTGCTCTATGAGATGCTGAAATTTTTTATTGAGGATATAAAGGAAGGAGCCAGTGGAAATGGCCTGTTGCAGTTGAAAAACATGCAGCAGTAACAGAGATATGAAACATCTTATTTCTTGGAAAGCTGATATACATCATCATGGATCGAGGCGACAACAAAAAAGCAGAGTTGGTTGCTATTATGCGATGAGCCTCCTTCAGCCAAGCGCTGCTGAAACACAATTTGGTAGAGAGTCCTAGCATAGCACCAACGGCTAGGATACAAGACACCAGGAAACAGGGGGAACCAAAGGAATAAAGTCCAAGCATGAAGCATTAACAGAAGTGCGGAGACCTCACAAATCCCACCGGCTGAACAGTAGGGCCTCTGGAGTTCTCAGCAATTCTGACTACTGTGTCCATTCATTCAGCTGCGGGTCAGAATCCTGCCTCTTCTTTCCTGGATCATCCATGTTTCATCTGGACTTAACATGGCCATCTCTTACCAGGGTAGTAACATGGCCAGCGACCGGGGCCATAATACTGTGGGGGGCAGTACTGAGGATATTGCCAAGTGTAGCCAGGACGCCACTTGGAACCATAGCCACCGCCATAACCATAACCATAACCATAGCCATAACCCCTAGGATAGTAGCAGCTACGCTGACGTGGTCGGTAGCAGTACGGATACTGATAGAAGGAGTCCAGGCCTTCCATTTCTGGGTCATAGAAGTCCTCCATCAAGATTCCATCATTCAGCAGAGACATCTTGAAGCTGGTTGGGAAAGATCTGAAACGAGGTTATTGCAGTATCATTTTGTTATTAACTTTTTCAAACATTTTCACAATCATCTTCGTACCAAACAGCTACATCGTTTCATAAATTGACTTCCCACCCCTGATTTCCGCAGTGTTTTCACTCAAATCTTTTCTACTGTGTTCTATCTATTGCATAAAGTTTATTACAATTATGAGGCCTATTGCCAAGAATGAGGTTTTTGGAAGAGCGGATATAATATGCAAAATTGGGTTAAAGCAGATGTAGGGAACCTCAGGCCAAGGGGTCGAATGCAGCCATTGAAGGTTCTCTATTTGCCCTCAGAACTCTTCCCATTATTATTATTATTATTATTATTATTATTACTCCTACTACTACTACTACTAGATCAAACACCCCTCTTGGCAGCCATGCCTCTTCTCTGCATCCCTCACAAAGCCCTGCTTCACGTCCCAAACCTTTTTATGGTATGTGTGAAATGTGTCTTTCAACTCTGGTCATGCCTCTTGCATGGCTGGGTAGAGGACAGAGAGGGACTGTGTGAGTAGATACTAGACTACTGCATAAAGGTAATATTTCCACCTGTTGCTTCATCCACCTATTTCTCCCCCCCCCCTCTATCCACCCTGAGCTTCCAGCCCCCAGCCTCAATTTTCCCTCTGGTCCCAACCCACCACGGCCATGTGGCTTCCAAGAAGTTACCCAGAATGCAATGCACTATGTGTTAACTACTCTATTCCGAACTTAAAAATGGAAAGCGTAATGCTGGTGGTCATCAAAGGTGGTTTAAAGACCCTTTTAAGGCAAATCTTTAAAAATGTAGTATAAATACTGACAACTGGGAAGCACTGGCCTGCAAGCGTTCCAGCTTTACCAAAGGTGTCATGGGCTTTGAAGACACTCGAACTCAGGACGCAAGGGAGAAACGTGCCAAGAGGAAGGCACGCTTGGAAAACCCTCACCGTGATCAATCCTGCTGGGAAACCAATGTCCCCACTGTGGAAGGACGTGTGGATCCAGAATTGGCCTCCACAGTCCCTTACAGACTCATTGTTAAAACTGTGTTTATGGAAGACAATCTTACTCGGCTACGAGGGATCGCCAAAGAAGAAGAAGACACTATGTGTTACTTTCAGAGAAAGGGGTGGGGAGAGTGAAAATGGATATTTAAAAAAATCCTGGTCCTATGTTCCAAAACTACATTTCTGTTATAGCTTTTTGTTTTTAGCATATATATATATATATATATATACAGTGGTACCTCGCAAGACGAATGCCTCGGAAGACGAAAAACTCACAAAACGAAAGGGTTTTTCGTTTTTTGAGTTGCTTTGCAAGACGGATTTCCCTATGGGCTTGCATCGCAAGACAAAAACGTCTTGCAAGTTTGTTTCCTTTGTCTTGCAAGCTTGTTTCCTTTTTCTTAAAACTGTGCATTCAGGGGGTGCAGTTGCGACTTGACTTCGAGGAGCAACTCATAGCACGAGGTGTGGTAGCCTTTTTTGAGGTTTTTGAAGACTTTGGTGATTTTTGAAGCTTTTCCAAAGTCCGTGCTTCGCAAGACGCAAAAATCGCAAGACGAAAAAACTCGCAGAACAAATTAATTTCGTCTTGTGAGGCACCACTGTGTGTGTGTGTGTGTGTATACATACACACACACACCTTCTATGTTTTATCTGTGTTCTTTCAATTAAACTCAGCTGTCATTAAGTGCTGTCAGGACTTGAACTAGATGCACCTGCAGTCTGAATCTCAAGAGGGCAGCTCCATATATTCCCCTAAAGGTAAAGGTAAAGGGACCCCTGACCATTAGGTCCAGTCGTGGCCGACTCTGGGGTTGCAGCGCTCATCTCGCTTTATTGGCCGAGAGAGACGGCGTACAGCTTCCAGGTCATGTGGCCAGCATGACTAAGCCGCTTTTGGCGAACCAGAGCAGTGCACAGAAATGCTGTTTACCTTCCCACCGGAGTGGTACCTATTTATCCATTTGCACTTTGACGTGCTTTCAAACTGCTAGGTTGGCGGTAGGTGGGACTGAGCAACGGAAGCTCAACCCATTGTGGGGGTTCGAACTGCCAACCTTCTGATCAGCAAGTCCTAGGCTCTGTGGTTTAACCCACAACGCCACCTGCGTCCCGTATATTCCCCTAGTGCGCTCCAAATCCACCAGAAGGTCCTATTTAGGAAATGTTTGATGCCAAGTTGAGTCCCCAAACATTATCAGTTAAGCTAACTGGACAGACTCTTTTCTCCAGAAGATGTCCCCTGAGGACATTTGAAATCAGCGAGAAGCATCGGAACACCAAACCGTAGCTCAGCTGAAACACTCTTTATGACATTTCTCCAGAATTTTGCCCAGGGAGGAATTCAGAAATTTCCCTCAATATTTCACTTTGGGTAAAAGTTGGGTATGGGGGGGAGAGATCAAATCAGATTAGTCTGATATTGAAGAACCTTCAGAGAAGAGAAGCATTTGCAGAACCATTTGCCCATTAAAAGGAAAGAAATTACCTGGTTTCCTACTGGATCCGAAGAGATGGTTTCAGAGGATCGGGTGCTTCTGGTGTAAACCCATTGGGGGACAAGCCTTTTTATACGGTTCGCTGGTGCGCATAGAGGACATAATTATTGCTCAATTCTGGGAGCCTAAAATTAACAGTCAGCTGTTTAATTGTCAGCTGTTTAATAGGCGCTCTCTAATTATTTTCACTTCCTTGTTTCACAAGATGTTTTTCATCCCACCATCGCTTCACCTGAGGGTGGTAGCATGGGTGTGTGAAGATGCAGAGGCGGGGAGGAATAACTTAGGAAGGCTGACATTCTTTATCCTATTGTGTGCGGGTTTCACTGAACCCAATTAACCTTATTTCCAAGCAGACATACTCTTAGAATAGTGCTGATAAAGGACATCTTGCTGGAACCCCCATCCTACGCTGCTCTCTGGGAAGAGGCATTTGGTCATCCCAGGAGTGTACGGCTCCAGATAAACCAATTTGAGTAATTAACTTGGTATTTAGATACTTAGACCCCTAACTCCCCTCACCCACAGCCAGCATGGCCAAGACTCAAGACCAAGAGGTTCCCAAATGTGTATGGCCTACTAACCCCTTTTCTTTTTTCTTTTTTAATATGTTTTTTAATATTTTATTTTCAATGCAAAATTACAACAAAAATCGCAAACATTGAATCCAAAATAAAACAGTACAAACAAGGAAAAAACAAAACACAAGAGAAACAAACACAAAGAAACAAACAAAAAACAAAAACCCACATCTACAAATAAAACCATATCATCATTCTAATCATTACGTACATATACACATATTGACTTCCTTCCTTTGTTCTAAGACCTCAAAATTTTTGTTGTTGTTGTTTAGTCGTTTAGTCATGTCCGGCTCTTCGTGACCCCCTGGACCAGAGCATGCCCGGCCCTCCTGTCTTCCACTGCCTCCCACAGTTTGGTCAAACTGATGTTGGTAGCTTTGAGAACACTGTCCAACCATCTCGTCCTCTGTCGTCCCCTTCTCCTTGTGCCCTCCATCTTCCCCAACATTAGGGTCTTTTCCAGGGAGTCTTCTCTTCTCATGAGGTGGCCAAAGTCTTGGAGCCTCAGCTTCAGGATCTGTCCTTCCAGTGAGCACTCGGGGCTGATTTCCTTCAGAATGGAGAGGTTTGATCTTCTTGCAGTCCATGGGACTCTCAAGAGTCTCCTCCAGCACCATAATTCAAAAGCATCCATTCTTCGGCGATCAGCCTTCTTTATGGTCCAGCTCTCACTCAAAATTTTTCCTCTTTCTAAATTGTTGTGTCTAATGTAGATTACGTTTATTTTTATACTTTTTGCACCATTTTTCTCTTTCTTTAACCCTGCAAAACTTCATTCGTCACATACCGATATACTTACTCCAGAACAATGTTTTTTTAATATATTCTTTAGCACATCCCCATTATTTTAATAATTTTTGGTCTAATTGTCCCCTTATGAATGCTGTGAGGCCAACTGCCCTCTTTTCAAGGGGGAAAAAATATTCAGTGTCCCCCCGGGCTCAGTCCAATCAGTCCCAGGGGTGCAACTGGTGCTTGGGCCCGCCTGCCATCAGCCAAATAGGCAGGCAAGCTGAGATCCATTTCCCAGGCCTGGGTGAAACTGAAAAGGGTTCATCAAAGCCCAGAAAAAAACCCTGCTTCTAGCACAACTGCCGAATCCACAGGAGACGTTGTTGCCATCCCACAACAGCACCTGACTTGGTGGTAAGCACAATTACACAGCAGATGAAACCTGTACGAATGGTTTTTCAAAAATCTCTTCTCTTCGTTCTTTATGCTTCCCCTGCCCCCCCCTTTTTTAAATCCAACGCCCTTCCAATTCCACCTGACACTACTGTACTTCCACCTGATGATAATTCCAGTGCTGGGGACAATCTTTGGGGAACACTGGTCAAGACTGATGGAAGTTGTAGTCCGGCAATTACAATAAATAATAATAATGATGATGATGATGATTTTTTATTTATACCCCGCCCTCCCCAGCCAAGACTGGGCTCTAACCTGGTGGCTAACAACCAATAATAAAAACAAGTTGATTAAAATGCAATTTAAAAGATTAAGATACAACATTAAAACATTAGGGTGCAATCTCTTCATAGGAGGAGAAAGGAAAAAGAAAGAGGGGGAGCAAATCAAACTGATTCCAAGCCAAAGGCCAGGTGGAACAACTCTGTCTTACAGGCCCTGCAGAAAGAAATCAGATCCCGCAGGGCCCTGGTCTCATGAGACAGAGTATTCCACCAGGATTGGAGCCAGTGTTGAGAAGGCCCTGGCTCTGGTTGAGGCTAATCTAACTTCCTTAGGGCCTGGGACCTCTAGAGTGTTGCTATATATTGACCTTAAGGTCCTCCGTGGGGCATACCAGGAGAGGCAACAGAACCTACGTTTAGACCCATGATTCTTGGAGCCTTACAGATTTTGCTGGAGTCCACCTCCCCCTTAGCCGGCATGGACAATGGCCAAGGAGGATGGAAGCCTGTTCTCCAGCAATGTTGCATGTTTCCCATTCCTGGAGCAATGCCATTGCATACTAAACTGGCCTCAATCTGGCAAGGGCTTTATATATATCAGGAGTAAAACCATCAACTTGGTCTGGTAACAAATCGGCAGCCAGTGGAGATGTCTGAGCACAGGCCTAATGCAATGACAGGCTCCTACTCCTGGTTATAGTTGTGCTACACAATATTTTGCACTCAGGGCAGTTTCCCAGCCAACCCCATCGAATCTAACAACATCTGGAGGGCCACAGATCCAACATAGGAATTTGTCCCCCCCCCCAAGATATAGCCCGGCCCTCCACAAAGTCTGAGAGACAGTGGACCAGCCCCCTGCTGAAAAGGTTTCCTGACCTCTTGGGCTTGCCAATCAGAACATCGGCGGTTCGAATACCCACAATGGGATGAGCTCCTGTTGCTCTGTCCCAGCTCCTGCCAACCTAGCAGTTTGAAAGCACACCAGTGCAAATAGATAAATAAGTACCGCTGCAGCGGGAAGGTAAACGGCGTTTCTGTACGCTCTGGTTTCCGTCACGGTGTCCCGTCGCGCCAGAAGCAGTTAAGTCATGCTGGTCACATGACCCGGAAAGCTGTCTGTGGACAAACGCCGGCTCCCTCGGCCTGAAAGCGAGATGAGTGCCACAACCCCATAGTCGCCTTTCACTGGACTTAACTGACCAGGGGTCCTTTACCTTGGGGGGGGGGAACCTAGTAGCAAAAGTTAGCTGTGCTAGCTCTGTCCTGCAAAACCCAATCCCTGAGTGAAACAAAATCCTGGGAACTTTTGTGAATACCCTAATACTGTTCAGAGCACAAACCATCCTGAATGTGCAATGTGCAGTGAAAAAGAAGTCCGTAGAGGCCCCAGATCACAGGGAAAAAAGACATCCCATCTCTGTCCAGTCCATTAAGGAAGTAATGTCATTTCTTGGCAAGGAACCCAAATAGACATTCATAACAAGTGTTTCTGTTTTATTATCCCGGCACAGAGACTGGTTTACGACTTTGGGTGAAGCAACTGCTTCTTCACCCACCTTTACTGGAAAGAAACAGAGCCGCAAAGGATTCCTTGTAACCACAATTGCAGCAGATTGCAAATAATTGCTGGGATGGTTGAGCTTATCAGGGGTGTTTCTTGCATGAAAGGAGGTGAGTGATGCCCTATGAAGCACACCTGGTTTGGGTCCTTTAATCAAGGCTCAGCTGGGTCACACATACACCTACATTGGAAGCACTTCAAACCTGCAAGCAATGTCTGAAGACACGGAATCTCTGGCAAATCTTGCTCATTACTAGAGTTATTATGTCCCTCCTTATGGTAGTCAGGCCCTATCCAGTATTTGGAGTGGAACCAATCTGGCATGGGAAGATCTGGGCCCTAAATCGAAATTGGGTGGGAGGGGTCATACACATTTTAATTAGCATTTATAACATTCTCTCTTCCCATGCTCCAACTGCATTGGGGAGTCCTACGTCTAGACTGGAGAAGACTGAGAGGTTGCATGAAACCCATCTTCAAATATCTTAAGGGCTGTCACCAGGAAGATGGAGCAAGCTTGTTTTCTACTGGGTAGGACCCAAACTAATGGATTCAAATTATGTTGTTATTTAGTCGTGTCCGCCTCTTCGTGATCCCATGGACCAGAGCACTCCAGGCACTCCTGTCTTCCACTGCCTCCCGCAGTTTGGTCAAACTCATGTTAGCAGCTTTGAGAACACTGTCCCAGCATCTCGTCCTCTGTCCTCCCCTTCTCCTTGTGCCCTCCATCTTTCCCAACATCAGGGTCTTTTCCAGGGAGTCTTCTCTTCTCATCAGGTGGCCAAAGTCTTGGAGCCTCAGCTTCAGGATCTGTCCTTCCAGTGAGCACTCAGGGCTGATTTCCTTCAGAATGGATAGGTTTGATCTTCTTGCAGTCCAGTGGGACTCTCAAGAGTCTCCTCCAGCACCAGAATTCAAAAGCATCCGTTCTCCGGTGATCAGCCTTCTTTGTGGTCCAGCTCTCACTTCCATACATCACTACTGGGAAGAATAGGAATATCAGCTCAATATCAGAGAGAACTTTCTGGGGGGTAAGAGCCGTTTGACAATGGAGTGGCGGCAGGCTCTCCTTCATTAGAGGTTTTTTAACAGAGGTTGAATGGGTATCTGCAAGGGTTATTTAGATGTGATTCCTGCATTGTAGGGATTTGGGCTAGCTACTAGATGAGCCTTGGGGTCCCTTCCAATTCTACAATTCAATGATTCTATGATAGGTAAAGGTAAAGGGACCCCTGACCATTAGGTCCAGTCGTGACCAACTCTGGGGTTGCGCCGCTCATCTCGCTTTACTGGCCGAGGGAGATGGCATTCAGCTTCCGGGTCATGTGGCCAGCATAACTAAGCCGCTTCTGGCCAACCAGAAATCAGGGTTTAAATTGGACATATGGTCAGGGTGTGATTGGCAGCAGTACCCAGCAGGAAGTGGTGAGGTGGTTTAGGTGACTTTCCAATGCCACACATCGCCACTGCTTACCAATTGGGCAGTGGCAAGACAGCAGGAAGTTGGGCACATTGCAAGCTCGGCAGCAGGAGCACCAAATTGAAGCCAGGTATGCAATGCCACCCCACCAGTGGCTATGGAAAAGGAAATGATTTTGGGAAATGATATATAATGAATTGAAGAAAATGTTCGAAATGACATTTGCAAAAAAAAAAAAGAACAGAAGATTTTTTGTTAGGGATTGTAGGACAAGACCTGCCAAGGAAAACAAAGAACTTATCTATGTCTGCTACAACAGCGGCAAGAGTCTTGATAGCACAAGGATGGAAGAACGAGGAAACCCCGACAAATGAACAGTGGCAAGAGAAATTAATGAACTATGCAGAGTTGGCTAAATTGACATACAAATTGCGAGATAAGGACAACTGTGATTTCAAAGAAGAATGGGAACTTTTTTACAAATTATTTTTTAAAAAAACCAAAATGAATTGGACTCTGAAATATACTCGGAATCGAGTGTGGCTTTCATGCTCTTTATTCAGCTCATAGTAGTGAGGAGGAATGGAAGTTCCCCCGAAATGTCTGCTTTATATACGTTATTTACACAATGGGCCCCACGTGATTGGCTAATTCTGGGATTCTCCTGTAGGCCAATCAGGTTGCAGATTCACTTCTATCTGGAGTTGGATTGGGTGGCTCCTGCGGACCAATCAGACTGCTGCATTCTGGATAAACATACACAAATTTATTGATTGTTAACATAGTAGAAAGATCATATAAGGATTTAGACAATTTTACAGTATGCAGAGAATAATATGTGCTGAGAAATCAGAGAGAGAGCTGAGGGACGTTTCTGGGGCAGGGGTGTTTGGGGAGGGGGGGAAAGGGGGGAAATAATGATTAAGATATGTTTTGATAAGCTGTTATATGGAAATTGCTAATAAAAATATTTTTATTTAAAAAAGGAAAAGGTCGAGATGCACAAAGACAGCTCATTCATCTCCACCAGCTTCATTAACGTGTGACCCCCTATAACGATCCCTGGAAATGAGCCAGCTGAACAGCAGTAACAAGACTCCCATCAGTTCAAGATAGTTTTATTTACAGAAGCAAATACCCAGAGCTTCGCACTCTCTCCCAGCAACGATAGATGCTCTAGTCTGAATCAGATCCCTGTGTCCAACAAGAACAGCGCCAGAACCTCACTGTCAGGTGTGCGTGCAGGAGCCAGGCCCTGTGACCAATAGGACTTTGCAGGACTGGGGCCTTGCTAAGTTTGTTCTGAAGAGGCAAGGCGCAGCCACACAGGTGAGGCTGATTGGTAACTCACTGCACCTGGTGGCAAGAGCCGGGAAGGGATATAAGGTCAGCCACAGCAACACGTTCCCTGCCTTGCTGCATTTGACTCCTGGACTCCTTGTTTCTTGTTCCTCGGACCCTTGACTTCATGACTCCTTGCTTCCGGACCCTCAGACCCTTGGCTTCTTGGCTCCCGGCTCTCTGACCCCCGGACTCTTGACTTCCTGACTCCTGGCTTCTGAACTCCCATTCCTGCTCCCACCCCACCATCTTGCTCCCTGTCCCGACATCCCCAGTCGGGTCTTCGATCACCCGTGAACCAGACTGTGACACTCGCCTTTCTACCCCTCCTCTTCCACTCTTCTCTGAGCCTTTTCCAGCACCTGGTGAGGACTGAGAGTCTTTATTGGCCCCTCCCCACTGTCAGTGGACAGAGTTTCCAAGCCTATCTTATCTGTTTGCAGCCTGGCTTCACTTTGGCTATCTTCCAACTCTCTCTCTCTCTTCATCCAAGCCAGCAGTGTTTGGCCGGGAAAGGAGGAGTGGCAGGCTGTCAGCTCTGAAACTGAACACCCCTGAAATTTCAGATCCCACCCCCCCCAAAAAAAAAACTGATGCCAAAGTTTAGCACTAGTTTTGTGCTGTTTTGCACCACAAGTCCCACGTTTTGTGCCACCCCCCAAACTAGGTAATTGTCACTCGAACCGGGGTCACAAGCAAATGGCTGAAAACCAAACTTGTCAGATTGCCTCCAAACTGGTGTCAAAGTACTGTGCTGGTTTGATGCCGTTTTGTGCCACAAACCCTGCTTTCTGCACCCCCCCCCAAACCTGAGTGATTGACAGTCAACCAAGGGCCATAGATATACCCCCAAATCCAGCCTTACCTGATTGACTCCAAACTGGTGCCAGAGTGCTGCTTTAGTGCAGCTGTGTGCTGCAAACCCCATTTTCTGTTCTGCCCCACCCCAAACAGAGTAATTTACTCTCATACTGGGGGCCATAGGTACATCACTGAAATAAAAAAATTAAGGTCATGTGTGTGTGTGTGTGTGTGTACATAAATATACCAATCTAGCACGTACATAGATATGGGAACCACACATCTGCAGCAGCACAGGAAGACCGCCCTGAAACCATTTTGACTCCCAAACTGACCAAGTGTTTTCTCTGCAAAGAGGGAGGGCAGGAATTGGGTAATCACCATCTCAAAGGAATGGGCAGGCTACCAGGAAAGGCAGTCAGATAAGGCATGATCAGATAACCTAGCTGACAGGAAAAACAACAACATTCAAATTTCTGTCGTAGACCACCTTTTCTGTGATGTAGGTATGATGTTTGTGGGGGGGTAGTCTTGGGTTACACCCCTTCTGTGATGTATGTATGAAGTATGGAGGGGTGGTCTTGAGCTCCAGGGCAAGGAATTTAAAATGTCTATAAAGGACAGGCACACCTTTGTTCTGGGTCCTCCTCCTTTCCTGCGTGTGAGGGGAGCACCCTGTTGCAACAATTCAATAAAGATCAGGCTTACTAGCTGCTTTGCTTCTCAATATTCTCTGGTTGGCCTCTGTTATTTTCTCCGACCGATGGAGAACCTACAAAGGACTCTATAAGGGCTCTTGTGACCCCCATAAGGGAATAAGGGCAGATTTTTGTTTATTACACTACCAAACCCAACCTTTTCTGATTATGTTATTGTTTGTGATGGAGTCAGGGCACTTTGATTCAGATTCATGACTAAGCCGTGCCTTTGAAGGCACGCAAATGTTGTTTGTATGTCCCAATTGCACTGTTTTATCTCAAAGTTTAATCAATGATTAAAGTGCTTGATTTGTTGTTGTTTAGTCATTTAGTCATGTCCGACTCTTCGTGACCCCATGGACCAGAGCACGCCAGGCACTCCTGTCTTCCACTGCCTCCCACAGTTTGGTCAAAGTGGTCAAAGTGCTTGATAGGTTTCATTAAAGTAACTTGGAGCAGACTCATTGAAATAAATGGGATTGTGTTATCCATGGGTTCAACTGAATCTTCGCAGGAGAGGTAGGGTTGTCTGATGATGTAAAACAACAGTGTGACAACAGACCAGTGCAACTTCTTATATATAGAGGAACTTCATATATAGAGCGGGGGGGGGGAGCCCCAAAGCGATTTACAATCAAGGTAAGAAATAAAGTAATAAAATAAATAGAAAGGAGATTTAACAATGTCATATAATGTCATTGCTGCTACCCAAATGCCTAGGAAAACAGAACATGCTTTTGGCGTGGTACTGAAATGATGACAAAGTTGGCGCCAGCCATACCTGCCTGGGAAAGTGTTCCATTAACCACATGGCTGCGACAGGCAAGGGCCCATTTTCCAAAGAACTCTGTGAAATGTAGTTCAGGGAGGGGGAACAGGGATCTCCTAACACTTCTCTGCCCCCTTTATAAACTACACTTTAAAGTGGTGTTATGTACTGAGTTGAATAGGATTCAAAATGCAGCAGTCTGATTGGTCCTAGAACAATAGGAATCAGAATGCAGCAGTCTGATTGGTCCTAGAACAATAGGGTCCAGAATGCAGCAGTCTGACTGGTCCACAGGAGCCACCCAATCCAGCTCCAGGTGGAAGTCAATCCGCAACCTGATTGGCCTACAGGAGAATCCCGGAATTAGCCAATCACGCGGGACCCATTGTGTAAATAATGTATATAAAGCAGACATTCTAGGGGAACTTCCATTCCTCCTCACCACTATGAGCCAAATAAAGAGCATGAAATCCACTCTCAACTCCGAGTATATTTCAAGTGGTATCTCAGAATTTTAACTGTATGGTATGAAGGTGACCCTAGTCTCAATACCATTTGCACCTGCAAAAATTTTAAGGCGGACGAACTGCTTCCTTTCCAATGAGTGCATAGCCTGTAACGTCTTGCTGAAAGCCTCCAACTTTTCATCCCACTTTTCTTGCATTATTGAGTTGCCCCTCTAGATGGCAGTGATGTGTTAATATTGTGGAAGTATCACAGATCTAGTAGGAAAGATGACAGTCTAGAGATGCTTTGGTCCTGTCAGTAAAGCACTGAACTGACTGAAGAACTGGAGTCTGTCTGAATTTCTTCCAGCACAAAACTGCACTGCTATGAACCTGCACGCTGAGGAAGCTGCACAAGTTTGGCACGCATCTTTTCCGTTGTGTTTTTCATTCAGGAGCTGCCACCTTGTGGCTATAGCATAAAAACACATTATTTTGCAGAGGAGGGGTTTTTCCTTCTGTGCCAGCATTGCGCTTGGGATCAGGAATACTGGAAGGAGAAGTTTCACTTCCAAAGGATACTCCACAGGCTTCTCCACCCACTGAATAGAACACAGGCACACGCTGTCTCTGGTACACATGCACAACTGTGGAAGGGTGTGCACATAGCTCAGTTGGTAAAGCAGGAGACTCCTAATCACAGGATTGTGGGTTCAAGTTCCACATTGGGTGAAAAATTCCTGCATTGCAGGGGGTTGGAGTACATGATCCTAATGGTCCCTTCCCACTCTACAACTCTATGATTCAATGTTGAGTCTTTCTTTTTTGCTCCAGATCTTTCCCCGCGAAAACCCGCACTTTAAAGCTCAGTCAGAGCAAACATCTGTCCGTGGAAGACCTGGATTGACATTTGCTCTGATTCAGCTTCAGAGAGTGGGTTTTCATGGTGAAAGCTTGTGCAGGGGTGGAAATGCTTAAAAAAGTGTGGATTTCTGAAAGCGTAGGTGTGGATAAGCTCTAAGTGAACATCACACGTGAGTCACTTTTGTGTGTTTCACCTAAGGATGGAGCAGAGGTCTGAGGGATGATGGCTGGTATTTGGATTTTAGGGGCAGAGAAATAGCTTCTGTGTGTGTGTGTGTGTGTGTGTGTGTGTGAGAGAGAGAGAGAGAGAGAGAGAGAGAGAGAGAGAGAGAGAGAGAGAGAGATTGCTACTTCCTAAGAGGCCTGAGGGGACGCAGGTGGCGCTGTGGGTTAGACCACAGAGCCTAGGACTTGCCAATCAGAAGGTCAGTAGTTTGAATCCCCGTGACGGGGTGAGCTCCCATTGCTCGGTCCCTGCTCCTGCCAACCTAGCAGTTCGAAAGCACGTCAAAGTGCAAGTAGATAAATAGGTACAGTCCTGGCGGGAAGATAAACGGCGTTTCCATGTGCTGTTCTGGTTCACCAGAAGTGGCTTAGGCATGCTAGCCACATGACCCGGAAGCTGTACACCGGCTCCCTCGGCCAATAAAGCGAGTTGAGCACTGCAACCCCAGAGTCAGCCACGACTGGACCTAATGGTCAGGGGTCCCTTTACCTTTAAGAGGCCTGAGTGCAAACTGATGTCTGAAGGATGCTTCATGCAGCCTCATTTGAATGCCTGCCTGCTCCTCCCTCCTTCATCTTTTGCAACATGTAAACAGAAATGGCTACACCTGCAGGCAAATTTCTCCCACGCACCACCTGTCCTTTGCTTGATGCTGGAGTACCTGGAAACTTGCACACCTGTTTCTCATCTTTTAGCTGCCCAAATGGAAAGCATTAGCACCCTATTGTGGGTTTCTAATTTTTTTAAATATAGCTACCTTGAGTGCAGAGATAGATAAGGCTGTGCACCAGATTCAGCAGGGGAACCAGCTTGGATGGCTGTAAAAGTGGATTAGACAAATATATGGAGGAGAAGGTTCTCTGTGCCTGCCAGCCACAATGGTTACGTTCTCCCTCCGCTGTTCTAGGTGGGATGCCTCTAAATACAGGTCATCCTGGGATGGAAGTGTCCATGGCAGCCAGATCCTGGCATGTCCTCAGCTGCCCCCAGAAAACCACAGAAGATGATCCATGAAGGGTGAACTCAGGTACTACTGTTATAAGAAAAACCTGCTCCTTTTCCCTTATTCGGTATCCAAGAGCCTGTATAGAGTCCTTAAGTGGGTTCCCTATTGGTAGGAGAAAATACTGTATCAGAGGCCAACCAGAGACTATTGAGAAGCCAAGCAGCTAGTAAGCCTGATCTTTATTCAGCTGTTGCAACACGGTCCTCACTCAGCACATGCAGGAAGGAGGAGGAACCCAGAACGATGGTGTGCAAGCCCTTATATAGACTTTTGAAATCGCCACCCTGTAGCTCAAGACCACCTCACAATACATCATACATACATCACTGAAGGGGCGGTCTACAGCAGAAAACCTGTCTGCCAGGGTACCTGATAATGGTCAATGATTGAATTACATCGGCAGTCTGGCCATTCTTTTGTGATGGTAAATATTCAGTTCCTGAATCCAGGCCACAGGCTCATACTATTCATACACAGACATGCCCTTAAGACAGGATTTGTGAGCAAAGGGACAATGGGTAGGTTTTCCCATTTCCTTTGTCCTTGCAGAGAAACATTTGAGGTCAATTTGGGAGAGTCAAAATGGTTTCAGGACTTCTTTCCTGTACTGTTTCAGACATGTGGTTTATATATTTATGTACATTTATGAACATTTATTTTATATCTTAGACCTTATAGTTCTCATAACACTACTTAATAGCTCATGCTTTGCTGGTTTACTTTCCTCCTTGCTTTGCTGCCACTTTCTTCCCTTCTGATGATGTTGGACTACAACTCCCATCAGCCCTGGCTCAGTCATGGGGTGCTGGTGGGGGCTGATGGGAGCTGCAGTCCAGCCACATCCATCCTCCAGATGTGACTGGACTGTAGCTCCCACGCTGCTGTTTTAATTCTGCAGCTTCTAGGGAATGTCGATTTTAAACCACCTCAAGATCTTTTACAGTGGCAAATAGAAGGGGAAGAAATGGAGGCAGGGAGATATTTTTCTTTCTTGGGCTCCATGATCACTGCAGATGGGGACAGCAGCCACGAAATTAAAAGATGCCTGCTTCTTAGGAGAAAAGCAATGACAAACCTGGACAGCATCTTAAAAAGCAGAGACATCACCTTGCCAACAAAAGTCCGGGGGGGCAACCAGGGGGCGCATTGGAAGATGGCCGACAATAACATCTCTCTGACTCACACGAGGTAATTAAGAGGCTGTGATGGGAGTATGCAGCCTCCCTGCCCCCCCCCAAGGGAATGGGGGGGACTGCCTTGCCAGCTGTGTCCATAATTCACCCCCAGATTCGAAAGAATGGGGTGAGGACACTTGGCACGAAGCCCTCGGGTGACGTCGGCTCTCCCTGACGCTGTCTCTAATCACGCACTGGTTCGCATTAGCACAAAATATATAATTGGAAAGAAGCTAATGCACATACATCAAGTGAAGATCGGGAGTAAAGACTGCTGATTAATGGGATCTCTACGAGCGGAGTGACGGGTTGGACAAATAAATCAAGTGAAGAATCATCATTAAAAGACTGGTATGTTGGAGTGAAACGGAAAGGGGGGGAGGAAAAAACCTTTCTTATTTTGTCTTATGTGAGTACCAATAACCCTCCCCTCCAGAGAGAAGAATCGTTGCTAATTCCTAATCACAAGCAGGAGCTAAGAACTGTGTGGAAATGAATTTCTGATCAAAGAGAGGACTGGTGGAAATATCGGGGAAAGAAAGTTTTATGACGCAGTTAAAATGGACTTCCGTTAAGACAGGCTTGCCGGAAGACGAGGGGGAGGAGGTCCAGGGTCATGGGAATGTGAATGTATGGTTATCGGAATGTGATCTTGACCTGGCAGGTCCCCTGAGATATGGATTGGCAAGCCTGTAGAAATCAACGGACAGACGGTGGGAATGTTTTTTATGGAGATGTGGAAATGGCATCTGTCCTTTATGTGATATGACTACTGGAGAGTGTAAAATCCACACAGAATATGTTTGTTTGCAACCCGCTTGTGAAGATTATCAGAGATCACAAAGAAAGGAATATATGATAACAACAAGAAGATGAGGAAAATAATAAAGAGACTATCTGGACAGAACTGGATAGAACTGTTTAATCAAAGCAGCAGCAGCAAAGGCGAAGTTTGGATCCCTTTCGGAGCTTGAAGTATGGGTACCCCCAACAAAAATTTTAAAAATTTGGCTGTATGATTTGGAACTAATGTGATTTGGAATTAATGTGATTTGATTGGCCTGTTAATAAAAATTATATTTTAAAAAAAGGTCCGTATAGTTAAAGCTATGGTTTTCCCAGTAGTGATGTATGGAAGTGAGAGCTGGACCATAAAGAAGGCTGATCGCTGAAGAATTGATGTTTTTGAATTCTGGTGCTGGAGGAGACTCTTGAGAGTCCCATGGACTGCAAGAAGATCAAACCTCTCCATTCTGAAGGAAATCAGCCCTGAGTGCTCACTGGAAGGACAGATCCTGAAGCTGAGGCTCCAAGACTTTGGCCACCTGATGAGAAGAGAAGACTCCCTGGAAAAGTCCCTGATGTTGGGAAAGATGAAGGGCACAAAGAGAAGGGGATGACAGAGGATGAGGTGGTTGGGCAGTGTTCTCGAAGCTACCAACATGAGTTTGACAGTGGAAGTCAGGAGTGCCTGGCGGGCTCTGGTCCAGGGGGTCACGAAGAGTCGGAAACGACTAAACGACTAAACAACAACAACAATATATGGAAATAATAATAATCATCATCATATCAATAAACTATATCAATCATTGCTGTCCTTTTTATTTTTAAAAAATCCATGTTCTTCTAAATCAGGTTTATATTATCACTGTGCCTTCTGAGGTTTGTTGGCTGGGCTGCTGTTTATATGTGTGTCCATTTTTAATTAAAAGGAGATACTTCTTGTTCATAGGTTTCATTTATGTGCATAAGCTGAAAGGCAGCTCAGAAATCTTTAGGAAACATGTTAAAGGAACTGCCCGTTTTTTATGTCTGTGTGGTATTCATTGTTAAAAAGAAAAAGGAAACTGTTTGTATTAATAATAACAATGTATTATTTATACCCCGCCCATCTGTCTGGGTTTCCCCGGCCGCTCTGGGCGGCTCCCAACAGAATATTAAAAGCACAATAAAACAGCAAACATTAAAAACTTCCCTAAACAGGGCTGCCTTCCGATGTCTACTAAAAGTCAGATGGTTGTTTATTTCCTTGAAATCTGATGTGAGGGCGTTCCATAGGGCGGAATCTTTTGCAGTCATGCAAGTATGGGACAAATGAAGACAGCCAAGAACGCCCTGCTACACTTTCTTCTCTCTGCCTGCTTTTCATCATTTTGCAAAGGCTGCTCTCTCTCCTAGAGGACTGACTATGAGTCGTGCCTCTTAGAAGGCATTGATAGAAGGAGCATCTTACTCCATCTTCAGCCTTGAGATAAATTGAAGTCCGAAACTCTGCCTGGGGATATGCAGTTGCCCGGCATTATGCCTGGCGAGAGCAGCGCCTGAAGGGCAAGCCCTCTGCACATGCCCAGGGGCACTTTTCACAGAGTTCTTAATGATGGTGATCAGCTGGAATTTTGCAGCTTTGTGATAGTTCAGAACTTAACTGGTTAAGTGTTCTGAGGTGTGCGTCACTTTCCGACGTCAGCTATAGAAGCTGGGAGGAGTCTGGGAGGAGACTGTACTGTTGTTGTTCCCTCTGTGTATCCGGAGAGGGAGACATGTTTTGCAGCAATGGCTGCCAGCAGTGACGGACTTTGATGTTGTAATGTTTTAATAAAGACCTGTAAATAGACACACTGTCTATGTATGCTTGCATGGAGAAGTAAGGCTGCTTTACAACGCTGCGTGTTTCACTCTGCTTAAAGCCGTGACTGAAGAGACAGCAGAAGAAGCGTGCCGGACCGCTGTAAGTGATTGATTGGGATCGTAAAGCTGTCTGAGATCGCGGCTCCATCGATCAAGCTCAGAGATCGATTTCCGCATAGGTTATGGGAAGGTCAGACAACGCTCGTAAAGCAGTCGGTGTGAGCTCCAGGAACGCTTTGAAGTCAGCGTGGATGCCGGTGAGCAAGAATGATTAATTGCCTGCTTCCGAGAGACAGTGAGAGCTTCTGATACAGAGAGCTGGCTGGAAGGCAGAGCTGCTCAGAGACAGAGCTAAAAGCTAAAAGGCAGCTGAAAAATCGTTTCTCCACGGAGAAGGGAGAGCCCGGAGGAGCTGGTACTGAGTTCTGAGTGAGTACAGCTTGAGGGGCACCTTGGGAGAACGGGAGAACATGGCAGAGAGCCAGGCTCTTGTGGACATTCCGTTTGCAAAGCTAACTTTAAAAAGTTGGCAAGAATGGTCAAGAAGAGTCAGGGGTTGGTTCTTGGTCACTGGGCTTTGGGAAGGAAGCCAGTCAGAGCCAGCTGAAGCAGGCTGTGAATCTGCGGTGCCTGGAGATGGCAAGCAGAGAATGCAAAAAGAGCTGAATATGCTCAGAGCATGCGTTGATGCTTCACTGAGGCCTCATTTGGAAGGTGTACAGACACCAGGGGCTGCCTGGAATGTGCTGCGAAGTTTGTGTGAAACTGCAGCAGGAGGCCAGGGCCCTGGAGAAGAAATGGAGAGCCCCAAGATGGCTGCGGCCCCAGTTCCCGGTACTTCAGTCTCAAGGAGCACTGTTGGGCAGATCGGGGGGGCGAAGAGTTCCAAAGGCAAGTTTGAAAAGTTTTCCACTAAGAGTGCCTTCAGAGGGGGCCAGGCTGGTGGGAGGCGCCGTTCCAGCAGGAGGATGGCCAGGCCAGCTGGGAGGAGCCCCAGGCAGTATTTTTCCACTGGAATACAACGTCTGCATGGCAGCTGCCCCCACCGGAGCAGAGAGCCGATGCAGGATGTTTGCAAGGACACTTCCCATGGGAATCAAGCGGGTTTCCATGGCAACAGGCCTGGGAAGACAGGCAGGCGTGGAACTGAGCCAGGTGGTCGTGGTAAACAACAGGAAGAGGCTTATCAAGTCTCTGCGAGTATGGCATTGTTCGAAGACGGCCGAATGGAAAATTTCGAAATGGCTTTTGTAATCGACTCAGCAGCTAACCGCAACATGGTTCCAGAGACCCCTGCAGTCGAGATGTGGAATTGCACGGCAATTCCAAAAGGACAGGGACAGACTGTTAAGTTTGCAAATGGACAAAGGGCTGAAGTTTATAAGTTTGCTAATGCCTATTTTTCTGTTTTGCAGGAAAGGATGGAGTTTTGTATTGTCCCAGAGGCGCATCACTGTTTATTATCTGTGCCTTATTTGTTGAAAAAAGGGTTTCAGGTTTGTTTTCAGGATGATGTCTGCACAATCTCCAAAGGGGAGAGGGTACTTGCCAAGGTTAAGAAGGGGCAGAATGATCTTTTCATTCTTAAAACGTCTCTTAGGGGTGAGGGGAAGGTTGAGAGAGCACAGGCGCAGCGTGCTACAGTTCCCACTCATGTTCAATGTGCTTGTGCATGGCATCAGAGGACCAATCATAGTTCTCTAGAAGAACTGCAAGTACTTCCTGAGGTTACCAGAGGGTGTAAAATTAGAGATTGTGGACGTGCCATTAGTTGCGCCACATGCAAGCAGGCGAAGGTGAGGGGGTGCAGTTACCCAAAGGTGGAACGGGTAACCACTAAACCTTTTGAGCTGGTTCACATAGATTTGGCAGGTCCTGTCAAGGAACCAAGTCTGGGAGGGGCCAGGTTTCTGCTAACTTTTTTGGATGATTTCTCGCAGAGCACCTGGACTCTTGGTCTCAAATCCAGGGAGGATGCAGCACAGCTGATCAAGAGCTGGGTTGAGGGGGTGGAACAGAGATTCTCCACCAAGGTGCAAGCAATCGTCAGTGACAGAAATGCTAGGTACACTGGTTCTGCTTTGCAGCAGTTCTTTCACAGAAGAGGGATACGTCACACAGTTACTTCTCCCCAGCAAGGGGGGGGGTGGCAGAGCTGCGGAGTGGAGCTCTGGTTAAAGCTGCACAGGTGATGCTGAAAGAAGCTAGGTTACCTCCTAAGTTTTGGCTGGAGGGAATCCAATGTGTGTCTTTCACCTGGAATCGTATCTACAACTCACTGGTAGGTGACACACCGTACTCTTTGTTGAATTGCAGAAAACCCCAGGTTCATTTTCTGCGCAAGTTTGGATCTCCTGCGGTTGTCCCTGTGCCTAAGGCTTTGCAAGGGCCAGATGGAGCCAAAGTCCAGAAAATGATCTTCTGTGGGTATGAGCCAGACGCTCGTGCATGGAGATTTGCTTACCCGTCAGGTGATCAGAGTAAGGTGCTGATCAGTAAACACGCTGAATTCTTTGAGCAGGATGAAAGGCCAAAGATTTCTGCACAGCGTGATGTTCTTTCAGAATGTCTCTCTGATTCAGAGGACAGTTCTGGTGAGGAGGAAGAAGAGGCTGAGTCTGCTGATGACGACCAGGTCACTGACCAGGTTCAGGAGCAGGGTGGGGCGTCTCCACAAGTTGTTAGAAAAGGACAGCCCAAGAGTGAGCCTAATTCTCCTGTAAGTGTAATGGAGAGGATTCGAAGACGCTTTAAGTCAGAGGGGGAATCTTGTGATGCAGAGGACACACCTGCTGGTGACAGTGAGCCAGAGGAAACACCAGAGTTTGTGCCTAGGCGATCCAGTCGCACGACCAAGGGTATTCCACCTGAGAGGTACCAGGCCACAGGTACGTGGGTAAGTTTCGCACAGTGCGATTCTGAGAGTTGTGAGGTGATTCCACAGATGCCAAACAGGTACGCCAAGGTAGGGCGCAAGGCATTGGGGAAGGGATTGATCTCACACGGTGTTGCTGAAGATGTTACACAGGTCTTGTCAGAAAGCAACGCAAGGGGGTGTGTGATAGTTCAGAACTTAACTGGTTAAGTGTTCTGAGGTGTGCGTCACTTTCCGACGTCAGCTATAGAAGCTGGGAGGAGTCTGGGAGGAGACTGTACTGCTGTTGTTCCCTCTGTGTATCCGGAGAGGGAGACATGTTTTGCAGCAATGGCTGCCAGCAGTGACGGACTTTGATGTTGTAATGTTTTAATAAAGACCTGTAAATAGACACACTGTCTATGTATGCTTGCATGGAGAAGTAAGGCTGCTTTACAACGCTGCGTGTTTCACTCTGCTTAAAGCCGTGACTGAAGAGACAGCAGAAGAAGCGTGCCGGACCGCTGTAAGTGATTGATTGGGATCGTAAAGCTGTCTGAGATCGCGGCTCCATCGATCAAGCTCAGAGATCGATTTCCGCATAAGCTTTACATCAGCAATGGAAAGGGAAGGGAAGTTTTGAAAGTGGAGCCAGAGGAAGAAAACAGGAGCCTGCTGAGCTTAAGGCAGGGATGGGAAACTTTGTTCAACCTGAGTGAGGACCATGTGCCGGTGGTGGGTGAGAAGAGAGGCAAAATGGAACACTCAGGATGAAACGGTGAAATCTGCTATGATTAAATGGGCACAAGATGTTGGACATAACATAATGATGGCTGTCAGGGAACTGACATCGGAGCGAGAGGTGGAGGCAAGGCTCCCAAGCGATGCAGGAGAGGGGCCCAGCAGAGGGGAAGGAAATCAATGCAACACCAGTAGAGAAGGGAGGGAGATGGAGGATTCGGAGAGGGGTCTCCAAGACTCTTCACCCGAAACTAGTGGGGAAAGCACGGGCACGCCTCTGCCCACTCCTTCCCTGCGCAGAAGATTTCCGCGCAGGGAGAGTAGGCCGAGACTTGGCGTCAAACAACTTCTTTGCTGGAAGAGGCTCAAGAAACACCCACTGACGGATTCTGCAAGCGACTGAACGGCCACGGAGTGAAGGGCTGTCAGCCGAGGCAAGGTTAACCAGGCAATCTAGCCAGCAGTAACGGCAACTTACGCACAAGTAACCCCCTTATAACCATTACAATGGCTCACTGGGAACAGTTATGGACCACAGGTATGAGGTTCACGGCATGCAATGCCTTAAGAGAGAATATAATGAAAATGATATACAGGTGGTACATGACACCAGTCAAGCTTGCAAAAAATTATCATTTGCCCGATAATAAATGTTGGAAATGTAAAGAGACCGAAGGTACATTCTTTCACCTTTGGTGGACATGCCCAAGGATCAAGGCTTTCTGGGAAATGATCTATAATGAAATGAAAAAGGTATTTAAATATACTTTTCTGAAGAAACCAGAGGCCTTTCTCCTGGGCATGGTCGGCCAATTGGTGCCAAAGAAGGATAGAACTTTCTTTATGTATGCAACAACAGCAGCAAGAATACTTATTGCAAAGTACTGGAAGACACAAGATCTACCCACCCGGGAAGAATGGCAGATGCAAGTAATAGACTATATGGAACTGGCGGAAATGACTGGCAGAATCCGAGACCAGGGGGAAGAGTCGGTGGAAGAAGACTGGAAGAAATTTAAGGTTTATCTACAGAAATATTGTAAAATTAAGGAATGTTAGAAGGAGGTTGGAATGAAGTTATGTGGCTTTAGCAGAAATATTATAAAGGATTAAGTAAAAATAGAGAGTGGGAGAGGAGAGGGTCGAAGAAGATTGGAAGAAATTCAAGATTTATTTAAAAAAATACTGTAATTTGGTTGAATGTTAAGAAAGGATGCTAGATCATAAATAACTGTGCACCACTAAAATAGAAGGAATTAAGATGATAAGTAAATTTGAGGAAAAATTATAAACTTATTGGAGAATTTATAGATTATATTTAAATGAATTTGACACAAGAGTGTAAACAAGATGATAAATTGCTGGCAAGAATTGAAAATGATGCAAATGAGAGCGGGAGGCGGGAGGGAGTCCATAGATGTCAAGAAAAGATGTTATGATATATGTTATGCTGTTTTTATTTTTGCATTTATGTTTAAAACCCAAATAAAATATATTTTTTAAAAAAATAAGTAAAAATAGATTGTTAATGGATGAAAGGAGGAAAGGTAAAGTTATATTATATTAAGATAAATTATAGGATAAAAATTGGGAAAGATGGAAAGGATTTGCTGAAATAGCTAACTGAACTAGAATACAAAAAAGGGAGGTGTGTGGGAAAATGGTTGTTTGCACATAAGAGCAGGTTCTCGTCAGAGGTGTGAGGTGGTCAAGGAAACAAGCAAATGAAAGATAAGTTATGAGAAGGTTTGTTGTGTTTTTTAAAAAAACTTTCTATTTTTCTGTTTTGTGAATTTGGCCTTTGCAAACGAGGGAGTTTCACTGCACACAAAGCAGGTCTGGGAACGGGTGTGACATGAAGAGAGGCTCATGGGGTCTAAGGGGAATGCATTTTTCTCCATCTCTGATGAAGACAGAGGGCAGGAACTCCAAGAGATTTGAAGGGAGATAACTCTCATTTGGGTACTAGAGCTGGACTGTTGGGGTCTCTCCCAGTGCTTACAATTCTATTATTCTGTGCATTGGCAGACTCTGCTAAGAAGGAGCTAAAAACCAGCTGGAGGTCGAACAAAAGGGGCTGGCTGCCAGCTCGTAACCACACCTCTCCTCTCCATAAGCGCCCCCACCTTCCTCTTTTCTTCTCAATTTTTCTCCTCCTAAAAATGCTCAACCTCTCATCACTTCACACCGCTTTCAGACCCATCCTCTGAATGGATTTACGATGAACGACCCATGTCTGGGTGTCTTGAAGAGGAGTCCTCCACGCAGCAGGCAAAAGGGGGCTGCGAATGGCTGCAAACGAAGCCTGGAGCTCTTTCTTCTGACTCTGTCTTTGCTTTCTTCTCCCTCTGGTAAGTCCTCCAAGCTTGCTAAGGTGATATGCGCGTGTTTTTGCAGGAGAAGACGTTTGTGTAGAAGGGCTCCCTGTCTGCTGAAGCGGCCTCACAATCCCTTCATGGCTCTGTTACAGTATTTGGTAACATTAAAATAAGCTACATTACGCTCAGAGCGCAAACAACAGAGGGGATGCAGCCAGGAGGCTCGCTGTGCTGTAATGGATGGATGCAGAGGCCGCCGACTATAAAATCGTATGAAACAGTACTGCTTCCTTCTCAAGCAAGAGCATTTTAGGGTTGAAACAGAGCGAGATGCCTCGGTTTTCTTCCTCTCAAAATGGAGGTGGAGGGATTCTTATGTGCAGGAAATTTCATTTCAGTTTTAGCTGGGGAAAGCTGTTCCCGCAAGCGATCCTTCGAAGACTCAGTCCTGGAATATCTGGCTGCTTTGTGTTCAAAAAGGCAGCTTGCAATGATGCTTCTGCAGTCTGACAAAGCACCTTACAGAATTGAATAATGATATCCAATGCGCTCTGAGTGGGTCTCCTTTTGGGCTTGAATTAAAAGCTGCAGTTAGTGTATAATTCTGGTATGAGTGAGACCCTGTCCACATTTAACACCTCTCCTCAGATACAGATAGGTAGCCGTGTTGGTCTGCCATAGTCAAAACAAAACAAATTCCTTCCAGTAGCACCTTAAAGACCAACTAAGTCAGTTCTTGGTATGAGCTTTCGTGTGCATGCACACGAAAGCTCATACCAAGAACTGACTTAGTTGGTCTTTAAGGTGCTACTGGAAGGAATTTGTTTTGTTTTGACCTCTCCTCAGAGATCTGCATTGGCTTGTGCTCTGTTATGGGGTTAAATTTAAATTTAAGGCATTGCTAAATTTAAGGCATTGCTACTGGTACATAAAGCCCTCAATAGCTTGAGACCAGTTTATGTGAAGGATCACCTTGCCCCATACAGGCTCTTGAATTGGTACTGCTTACCAGTGGCACATAATATTCATTTCACACCTGCAAGAAATCAAAATTTTAATGTGGCAGAACCTAGACTTTGGAACTCCCTGCTACTTGGCATCAGACAGGTGTCCTCAATGCTTAAAACCTCTCCATCCAGGCAACCTTACCCAGACATACAGAATTTGGCATGTGTTTTAATCGAGGGCGGGGCTCCCAGAATTCAGAAACCTTTTTATTTTTTTTATCTTTTTTTATCCACAGAAACGTACAAAGAGCATAACTTAAAAGCTTGAGTAAAGGTCAGTTGCTGAAATTAATAGGCAAGCAGAAATCACAAAAGATATTGTGCAAAAATATGTTTTAATGTTAATGTGTTTTAATCCTTGTCAGTCACCCTGGGACCTTAGAGCGAAGGGTGGCCAATATATTGCAATCAAGTAATTAATTAAACTATAATGAGTTTAATCAATTAAAGTCGCAGACTGAGATGGTGTCATTACATCACTCACTCTCATTTTCATATAAATTGCAGAATCAAACTATTCTGATCCAAAATGTACCCTCTGTTTAGCCCTCTCAACTAATTTCAGTTTATTGATCAACCTTTCAACTGAAGCTGTCTCCTCAACCTTTTAATATACCTATATTCTGGTGTAGCTCCTTCTAAGTCCTCCAAAAACAGATAGTTCTTCACTTTGCCTTCCCTTAAAAGATGACCGATCAACACTTTACTTCTCAACCTTATTGCTGTTTGAGAAACTGCTTAACAAAGCTAAATGACAATCCATTTCTATATCTTGATTGGTTATATTCTCAATTTCATGAAATACTACACTCCCGCAATCTTTTTCAAACTGTTGTTAGCTTGTCTCTGTTGGGTTTTTTGCTAATATTTTTTATTAGTTTTCAATTACAATCCAGTAATAGCCTCAAAAAAATGCAATACAAATTTATAATACAATTATTAATACCAATTATTCAAATACCAAATTATATATAGCCAACAATCTCCCGCTGCTGTGGGGTCTTCCTCCATTAAGGCAGAGTGGAACCGGAAGCCCCAGCTTGCATTTGTTTTAATTATATCTTGACTTTTAAAAATACCTGTTTTTAACTTTGTTATTTTTAAAAGGGTTTTTCTATTTAAAATCAAGTGGTTTATACATTTTGTTAGGTAAAAATAACGAATAAATCTACATATTTGGTAAAGCCTTAAATCTGTGATTCTGAGAGACTCTTCCAGCCATTGTCCCTTTCTTTGACTTTGTTTCTCCCTTTTCCTTCCTTCTTTTCCATCTTCCTGAACTTTTTAAGGTACTGCAAATATCAAAGTACAGAATCCCCACAAGGAGAAGTTGAATGGGATCCTGGGAAGCTGTGTGTTGCTCCCTGTAGGTATTCCCCCCACGGAAACACTGAAAACAATTGAGTGGGATTTCCAGGGAGGAAATGGTTTCAAATTTCAACTGGCTGAATTCAGGGATGGAAAACTGGAGAGGCTCAATACAGAGGACAGGTTTGGGCCAAGATTGGAGATGGCTAATGAGACCACCCTGAGGATCAAAGACTTGGAAATGGATGACAGTGGCATATATTCCATTAAAGTGAGGTTTATTTCGACACAGTATGAAGATTACACCTTCCACCTCTCTGTGTATGGTAAGTACTTATTTATTCATCAGTGTCTATTTATTGTGGAAAAGGAGCCAGCCTTTGGTGGGCACAGATAATAATAATAATAATAATAATAATAATAATAATAATAATAATAATAAATTTGAAAAATAGTTTCTACCCAAGAGCTGTGGCCTTCTTAAATGCTGTAACTCGATAGTGTGACCTGGGAGTTTGATGGGTGTGGGTGTGGGTGTGGCTGGAATGTGGTTTGTTTGGTTGTTGTTGTTGTTTTGCTTTTGTTGTTTTTAAGGGATGGCATCCAATTTTGTTGCACTTGTGCAATGTTGCACTTGTGTAATGACAATAAAGAATCTATCTATCTATCTATCTATCTAATAATAAATTTATTATTTATACCCTGCCCATCTGGCTGGGTTTCCCCAGCCACTCTGAGCAGCTCCCAACAGAATATTAAAACCACAATGCAAGATCAAACATTAAATCTTCCCTAAACAGGGCTGCCTTCAGATGTCTTCTAAAAGTCAGATAGTTGTTTATTTCTGTGACATCTGTCAAGGAAGGAGGCTGTTCCACAGGGCGGGCACCACTACCGAGAAGGCCCTCTGCCTGGTTCCCTGTAACCTCACTTCTCACAGGGAGGGAAACACCAGAAGGCCCTCATTCGAGCTGGACCTCAGTGTCTGGGCTAAATAATGGGGGTGGAGATGTTCCTTCAGGTATATTGTGCTGAGGCCATTTAGGGCTTTAAAGTTCAGCACCAACACTTTGAATTATGCTGGGAAACATATGAGCTTTTCATATGTTTTTCCACAGAACCAGTCCCAGAACCAAAAATCCTCTCCCAAGTTGTCTCCAAGAGCCCAGATGGCTGCAATGTGACCCTGCAGTGTCAGGTGCCTGGAAAGGGGGAATTCAACATCTCCTGGGAAAGAGGGGATGCCTTCAGGGACTTAGAAGATGGTTCAAAGTCATATCACCTCTCTGGCAATGGCAAAAATCTCCACTTGTTCTGGAAGCTCAACTCTTCAGAGCCCAACATCACCTGCCTAGTCACCAATCCAGCAGATCAGAAAAGCATCTCCTCCAACTTGCTGCACATCTGCCAAACTGAAGGTGAGCAACTCTCTATTTTATTTAGAAAACTGCAGAAACCACTTACCATATTTTTCGCTCTATAAGACGCAGCAGACCACAAGACACACCTAGTTTTTGGAGTAGGAAAACAAGAAAAAAAATATTCTGAATCCCAGAAGCCAGAACAGCAAGAGGGATCACTGCGCAGTGAAAGCAGCAATCCCTCTTGCTGTTCTGGCTTCTGGGATAGCTGCGCAGCCTGCATTCGCTCCATAAGACGCACACACATTTCCCCTTACTTTTTAGGAGGGAAAAGTGAGTCTTATAGAGCAAAAAATACAGTAATTAAAAATTCATTAATTTAATCTTTAAAAGCGCATAAAGCACAGTGAAAGCTGAACAGTTATTTGTCCTCCTCCCCTTCCTCATTATGCATTAGCTGGGTAGTTGATTGGGATGCTGAACACCCAACACTTCGCTTCCATGTTAATTTCAAAATGAGCCTTATCATGGGGTCAATGAAATGGAAAGATTTTAATTTTTTCAAATGGAAATCTAGACAGATTCATGAGCCAGTGCAAACTTAGGAATCAGTCCTCATAACTAGCCGAGGATGGCTGGGGACGATTGCACGATTCCTGCCAAAAGCAAACGGGTGAAATTCAGGGCGTTGTCTTATCCGTTTCTTCTCTCTCTCTCTCTTTATACTAGTAGTTTACAAAGGAATCTAGAATATTCATTAAAACATACTTTTAAAAGCAGCCCTCAAAAGCACGTTACATAAACTTTTGAGATAGAACTGAAATCAGTACAGTAGCACCTTGAATCTCAAACGCCTTGGCTCCTGAACCAATCGGCTCCCAAACGATCGAAACCCGGAAGTGAGTGTTTCTGTTTTCAAATGATTTTTGGAACCTGAACATCTGATGGTACTTCCGCGGCTTCCAATTGGCTGCAGGAAGCTCCTGCAGCCAATCAGAAGTCGCACTTTGGTTTCCAATAGTTTTGGAAGTCGAACAGACTTCCAGAACAGATTCTGTTCGACTTCCAAGGTACGACTGTAATTTGAAAATAATCGTTCTTACTAAAATCGTATGTTAAAAAGTGCATGCTCTGGTGATTTAAAATTATCTGGCAACTTTAACAAAGAACTCCAGCACTATCCAGCCTTTCCTTTCTTTCTTTCTTTCTTTCTTTCTTTCTTTCTTTCTTTCTTTCTTTCTTTTTACCTTACAACATTTCCCCACCCAAAAATATGGACAGATGGTCCAGTATCTCTCCGTTTAAGCCTTGGACATTTTTTAACAGAGAAACTTATGGGGAAAGACTTCCCTCTCCAGCTGCCTTTTATCATCTGAAAATTGCAGCTTTCACAAGCTTCAAAAGCTATAACAGACATCGTAAACACAGGCCTCTTTCTATGTGAAGTCATTTATGTGGCTCTTATCATCCAGATAACGGCATTATATTTTAAAGCACATTTATAACAGTGGTTATCTGAAAGTCTCCCTAGATATGTATATATTAAACCCCAAACAGTGTAGCCTGCTATGGGACAGATTTTCTCACAAAGTCCAAAATATTCCACCTCTTTTCCACTTCACAGACTGTGATGGTTCTAGGGGTTGCTCGTGCGTAAGCCGGTGCAAACACCCGGCTGTATTGCCTGAGTGAAGCTTTTCTGTCCGGACAGCCACTCGCCCGTGGCTGTCTCAATCGCTGGCAGAATCCGTCAGTGGGCATTTCTTAAACTTCTTCCAGCAAAGAAGCTCTTTGACGCCTAGTCTCCTTCTACTCTCTCTGCGCAAAAGCCTTCTGTGCAAGGAGGGCGTAGGCAGCGGAGGACCCCTACTCTCCCCGCTGGTCCCCGGCAAGGAGTCATGGGACCACCTCACCGCTTCCCCCATCTGCCCCCCTTCTCCACTGGTGCTACGCTGATTTTCTTCCCCAGAAGATGGGCTGCCTCTCCCAATCCCGGGACGCTCTCTGGAATCCCTCTGGATTTTGCTCTCTCCCTCCGGCACTGATGGCAGTTCCCTGACACAGACCCAGCTGTGTTTTTGTCTCCAAGTCTAAAACACACGTTGTTGGGACTAACCATTATTTGAGCTTGCTTTCTCAGAGCAGCAAGAAGGTCATTCATTGGCAGCCGTCAAGCCAACATCTGGCATGAGAAAACATCTGGGGATTATGAAATGTGGGTTTTCTTTCCATGGAAAACAGCAGCTTTGGCAATGAATGGAGTTCTCTAAAAATGAAAGGAATTCACAGCCATTCGATCACTCTCAGCATAGCTTATAAACCACATAATAATAGTAAGAATAATAATAATTTACCTCTAAGTACATATAATAATGAGAAAACAGCAAGGAAAGAAATAGGAACCAGGTGAAGTGATCAGGAATAGGAGATGGATCACTGCAGATAACCACTGGGTGAAACTTTTTTACCCCGCAATATTCTTTTTATTCTTCTATATCTGTTTTAAAAACCGCAAGTTTTCACAGTAATCCTGCTAACGTCTTAATGATCTGTTTGCAATTTGTTTGTAAATATTCAATAAACCACTTCCGTTCCTTAATAAAAAAAAAAAGGTTGTCTTGATTTCTAATTCTTCTAGTAAGTTTTGCCATTTCTGCATATCCCATTATTTTCTGAAACCATTCTTTTCTAATTGGAACTACATCTTCTTTTCGTTTGGGGGCAAATATATTCCTGTGGCTGTAGCTGTATACATAAATAAGTTTCTATATTGCTGAGGTAGCTCTGATCCCATCAGATAAGTGGAGGCTTTCAAGAAGCTGTTTGCGCACAGCTCTAGCCGAGACCCTTGTCCATGCCATAGCTGTCAACTTTTCCCTTTTCTTGCGAGGAATCCTATTCAGAATAAGGGAATTTCCCTTTAAAAAAGGAAAATGTTGACAGCTATGGTGCATGCAACCAGTGGCGTAGCGTGGGGGGTGCAGGGGGGGCCGGCCGCACCGGGCGCAACATCTGGGGTTAGGGCAAATCCACGGGTTAGGGGGCGCAAATCCACGGGTTAGGGGGCGCAAATTACTTGCCTTGCCCCGGGTGCTGACAACCCACGCTACGCCACTGCATGCAACCCACCAATGAGCTGTGGGTTCTCCCTTCAGAGCTCGTATTGCCCAACATTTTAGAGGTCTTCCAATACCTTGCACGAAAAAACTATTATTTATCCAATCTTTACAGGTGGCAATCAACCCGGACTCCATTGGAGCTGGAGCTGGACTTTTCTCATAATTTTCTTCATAATTTTGCTCCTCTTGGCTGGATTTGGGCTAAAGACCTGGAAGAAAAGAAGGAAGATGCTACCCAACAGAGGTAGGAAGCTTTTCGTAAGAGCAGAAGGAAAGTCTTGAGGGAACCGACCAAAGAATCTGTGGGGATGACCATCCTGCCCCCCACAGCTTATCTCTGCGAAACTTGAGTCCCTTTCAGTGGGGGTTTAGGGTTCCTATACATAGTTCTGTACCCTTAAGTAAAGGTAAAGGGACCCCTGACCATTAGGTCCAGTCGTGGCCGACTCTGGGGTAGCGGCGCTCATCTCGCTTTATTGGCCGAGGAAGCCGGCGTACAGCTTCCAGGTCATGTGGCCAGCAGGACTAAGCCACTTCTGGCGAACCAGAGCAGTGCACGGAAACGCACTGTGTGTAATTAGCATATGTAATGAGACATGTTTAGCATATTTGGCATATGTAATGAGACGTTACATCACATATGCTAAGGCTATTTTTGGACATCTGCATAGTATCCCTTGCTTTTTCTTATAGGACTAATTGCAGTTGTTAACAGTCGTCAACAGGTTTACCATACCCATTGGGTCAATCGCCCATCTCCTACTACCCTCCTGAGAAAAACCCCACCCCACCCTCCCACTATATATCAGGGTCTGGTGGCTTCTGTTTCAGTGTATCTGAAGAAGTGTGCATGCACACGAAAGCTTATACCCAAGGTGCTACTGGATTAAAAAAAAAAATTGATTTATTTCGACTGTGTCAAACCAACACGGCTACTTACCTGAACCTGCTAGGCAGGTGTGGGTGACCCAATAGAGTAAATGTCTTATGTTCCCCTCTGCAGCTACCTCCATGATGCCAAGGGAGGAGCCACTTCCTGAGCTTCAATACTCAGAGGTTGCAAAGAGAAGCCCCCCAGAAGGCGATGATGACCAGGTGAGAACTTCTTGCAGAACAGAACGGTGGGGGTGATGGAAATTGCGGTGGTGATGGAGATGATTGTGGCAATCCCAGTGGTGGTGGTGATATGGCCTAGTTCGTAAGACGCCCTTTAAGTCCTTACCATCTTCACTATTGGAAGGGAAATATTTACACTCAACATCTATGTGTCTGCTCTGCATTAAAACGCTTGAGCATGTATTACTGTACTGTTCATATTATAGGGCATTCATGCCTTATATAAAGCACCAATTTTAATTAATGTTAGGGGCAGATCTGGGCTGGATCTAGACACATAAAAAAAAAAAATTCAGGAAAATGTGTTGCAAACCTCATAGGGGGAAATCACGTTGCCTAAAGATGGAACTCTACAGCGTCATCTGGTGTCAGTGTTATAATGGATTTAAAAACCTTTTTTTAATCAATGTAGCTGAGTCCCTGGTAACTATACATATACATAGCTATATATCTATATCTATATATCAATATTGAGATATATAGATATATACCTATCTATTTTTAATTTAAATTTTCTGTTTCACACTTTAGAATATTCATTCAAACAACCTTAAAATGTCAATGACTTCCCCTCTTCTTTTTCCATGGTTCATTTTGCATATCGTAAATCCCTGCATATTTCACATAAGCTAAACCACTCAGTATTTCATTATTACATCCATCAAATCTTGTTTACACTGTTGGATTTATCTTAATGCTGCCAACATTCTCAAGTGCACACATTCCCCCCCCCCCATATATTCAATAAACATTTTCCAATCTTCTTCAAACGTGTGTTCTTCTTGTTCTGTTATACTATTCTGTTCTTCTTGTTCCGCAAGCTGTGCATGTTCCATCAGTTTATGTTGCCACTCTTCTTTAGTTGGGACCTCGCTCATTTTCCATCTGGGGGCTAACGAAACATGGGCCGCAGTGGTGGCATACATAAATAATCTTTTTTGACACCTGGGAAAGTCCTAGTCCCTGGTAACTTTTACAGTTCTCCCTCATTTCGCCAGGCTAGTGAAGTCACAATTGAAGTGGCAAAATTATGTACGTTTAAATATCCTTACCAAATATGCTCGTGTTCAGCAAGCCATTCTGCACTCTGCACTTCCACCTGCCCCAGCTGAGTCCTCCCCCACAAGCAGTTCATCAGCTGTCTTATTATTTATACCTCGCCCATCTGGCTGAGTTTCCCCAACCACTCTAGGGTGGCTTGCAAAGATAGCAGCAGCAAATGCAAAGCAGGAAGAGGTGGCAAATGTCATTTCTGCTGTGTGGGTGCTCTGGCAGCTGCTCCTCTTTCAAGAGGTCCAGAGATCTGAAACAGATCCCTTTGCCTTACACCCCTGCCTCCCCACCCCATTTCAACCTTCTTTGTCATCAGGAGAGATGCTTGTTTTAATAACCCTGTTCTGAGGTTGCAAGTGGTAAAGGTAAAGGGACCCCTGACCATTAAGTCCAGTCGTGACCAATTCTGGGGTTGCAGCGCTCATCTCACTTTCTTGGCCGAGGGAGCTGGCGTACAGCTTCCGGGTCATATGGCCAGCAGGACTACGCCACTTCTGGCAAACCAGAGCAGCACACGGAAACACCGTTTACCTTCCCGCCGGAGCGGTACCTATTTATCTACTTGCACTTGTTTCTAGCATTTTTTGTTTTATCCTGCTATGGCTGTATGCTAATGCAATAAAGGTTTGTTTGTTTGATTGATTGATTACTTGCACTTGGACGTGCTTTCGAACTGCTAGGTTGGCAGGAGCAGGGACCGAGCAACGGGAGCTCACCCCATCGCATGGATTTGAACCGCCAACCTTCTGATCGGCAAGTCCTAGCCTCTGTGGTTTAACCCACAGCGCCACCCACGTCCCTGGTGGGGGATACATCATACTTTATCCTGCACTCAGCTCTCACCTGTGGCTCCAACTCCCAGCAGCCTGCCATGAGGGAGGGGGGTCGGGTTCCCTGAAGCCTGACACCTGACCATTGGCCATGCCATTGGCCGTGCTTTCCAACTGCTAGGTTGGCAGGAGCAGGGACCGAGCAACGGGAGCTCACCCCGTCGCGGGGATTTGAACTGCTGACCTTCTGACTGGCAAGTCCTAGGCTCTGTGGTTTAACCCACAACACCACCCGTGTCCCAGGCGTTGCAGGTGGTAGCTGAGGATGAAGCTGTCTCAGTCCTGAAACCCTACTTGTTCTCTGGTTCTCTGCACCTGCAGTCTGTCGACATGAACGCAGGTTGCCAAATGAAAATACGGTTTTGTTTTCCCATTTTGTTGAATCACAGGACAGGAATCAGCTGGCTCTTTCAGTCTGTTCTTGTTCTACAGTTGCTTAGAATAAATGTTTCTGCTTATAGTTGTTGTATTTTCCCTCTTCCTTCGTTTGTAATTTGCATGTTTGTTTCTGTTTTGGAAGTGAGGGCTGCCTCGAAAACAATGCTAGTCAAAGGAAGTTTCCACAAATTTACTGTATTGCATAAAACAAATAACCACAGCATTTACCCACCTCCACAAACATTGTTCAGAGCTCAGAGGAAACCCACAGGAAATCCAGTCTCTTGGAATAGAAGACTGAACAAACACTTCTTGAACAAACATGTTAACCCAAGCACCTGTACACCCTCATTCACAGATGCTGAGAGTGTCCTATCAGCTTAGGTTAACCTTTGCCTGTTGAGGTCCCCAGGCCACCCCAAATAACTCACACATCACACAGAATTTTTGTTTAAGATTTTTGGCATAATTTTGGCCACAACTTTATTAAAATACAAATTTGTGAGTGGTTGCGTAGGCATTGGTTGCGACTATCTGCCCCCACCATGGGGGACAGACTGACATTCCGCACGATGCGAAAGTCAGAATGGGGGAATACACTTGGGGGTTACGCGGAGCAGGGAACCTGCCCTCACCCCAAATGCAACCAGGAGCTTATTGCTATGGCCCGAGCCCCCTTGACAGAGTGGACAAGCAATAGTTAGCTCCCAATTCCTTTAACGGAATACCCTTGCAGCAGCAGCATTAGAGGGGCAGGCACAGCCAGTCTATGCCCCTCAACCAACCAAACCATAAACCAATGCCTAACTGCAAGTTGTGATGATTTGCTACGCAGCAGGCAAAAACCAAATGGCCCCAGCCAATCAGCCAGATAGACAAAATTCCTACCGGGCCCCTGCCCCAAGAGCAAATAACCCCATGACAGGCATAGCAAGGTCAAAGCGAACAACCCCTAAATATAGGGAGGGGGGGACAGGCAATCCGATCCACGGGGCGAAAAGAGGAAGCTCTACACCTCGTGCAGGGAGTTTTAACATTTCTGGCTGTCAGTCATCAAATGGCAATGTTAACTTCTTCCCAACTACAAGGGAAGCCCAATCACAACAGTGGCCAAAGATCAATTAGCCCGCCCCACAACTTTGGAGTGTCCTGTCGGCCCCCACCACAACACATGGTCTCCATGAAGGAGAACTCGCTTTCTTAAAATATAGACCGAGTCAGACTTGGGCCCTACTGTTAATATCTTCTTCCCTATGCTTTTAAGTGAGTTTAAAGGCAAGCATCAAAAAATTAAGCAGGAACATATATCTAACCTTAACTTTGACCCCTAATAAAGCCACAGTTGGAATGTATCTTGCAAACTTTGCACTAGAATTAGCAATGGATCATGGATCCATCAAATTCTGTTTCTTTCGATTTCTGATTTTGCCAATCCCAAGGTTATTTCAACACATTTCTGCATCCACTTGTGATTTTGTTTTGTTTTTTATGTCCCCATGAAAATTAATCACGATCTTAGGACACATTTCTCCTAATAAATGCTCTTCAGGGTATGTATTTGTTGTATATAATATAGAATCCTGCTAAGCAGCCTAGAACTTTTCAGGTTCCTCCAAGCCTTAGGCAACACATAATTTATAAGCTATTTTTTCAGCTAATGCTAAACTGCACATCTATTTATACAAAAGTGAAAGTTGCAAATCCTGCAAGGCTTTCCATTTAGGGGGCATTGAGGTTGTTTGGTGCTTCTGCAAAAGAAACAGGGGAAATATATTCGTTGTTATGAAAATAAAGTAACGAGGAAGTAACGAGATAACAGCTGGTTATTTCTAAGTCGGTAAATTCCACCTTATGGAACACACTTTGCTTATTTATGATGCAAATCGATAGACAGATGGGAAACAATTCAACTTCCTCTAGGCAACCATGTTTGTGCAGGGAAAATGATATTTGCCCAGTGCCTTAATAGCACCTAAAGATATCTTGGAAATGACCCCTTAGCAGCTGCTAGATATAAATCCATTGTTAGGCATACACAGAGCAGCACTCACTCGGTTGCATCACACCTTTTAATTTCAGTGGGTCTACTTTGAGTAGAACCAACATTGGATACAACCCATTTTTTAATTTATGTACTATAAACACTAAGATAAAAAAACATGTGGGTAGAGCCAGTGTGGTGTAGTGGTTAAGAGCGGTAGACTCGTAATCTGGTGAACCGGGTTTGCTTCCCTGCTCCTCCACATGCAGCTGCTGGGTGACCTTGGGCCAGTCACACTTCTCTGAAGTCTCTCAGCCCCACTCACCTCACAGAGTGTTTGTTGTGGGGGAGGAAGGGAAAGGAGAATGTTAGCCGCTTTGAGACTCCTTCGGGTAGTGATAAAGCAGGATATCAAATCCAAACTCTTCTTCTTCTTCTAGATTACTGGTAGGGTGAGTCTTGAAGATATTGCATGCATCCCAACCTCCAAACAGGTGGGGGGAATTTCAGGGGTTCAGTTTCCTTGCAAATGAAGGTGAATGGAGACCGTGTAGTCTTTGGGATGCATGATTTTATTTACACATATATGCAACCTGAGGGTATTAGGGGAGAGGTGGTACTTCTGGTGGGGGATATGTCAAATATCCTGCACTCAGCTCTCACTTGTGGCTCCAACTCCCAGCAGCCTGCCGTGAGGGAGGGGGGTCGGGTTCCCTGATGCTTGACACCTGACCATTGGCCATGCCAGCAGCTGAGGCTCCTGGGAGTTTGATCTCAGCACTGCCTGGGGGGACGGGACACTAGGACCCCATCCCTGATCTAGGCAGTGAAGCATGAATGGGGAACATCTGTGGGTGTCCAAATGCTACTGGGAGCTGTCCAACAACATCTGGAAGGTCACCAGTTCCCCATCCCTCCTTTATTCCTTAAACCTCTGGTCCCCCAGGTGTTGCTGGACTTAAGCTCCTGTCACCCGAGACTAGCAGTCAGAGAGGATGAGAGGTCTTGTTCAACAACTTCTAGAGGGCCACAGGTTGCCCAACCCCGATTCAACACTTTCCCCTGTTTGGTTCCTGAATATAAACCCCTTGCTCCCTTTCTGGAAGCTGCTATCAGCAAGCCAGTTTTCTTCCTGTCCATCATCTGTTCATCCTTGCTTTTGTACACCTCTTTTCTTTTTGCGCTTCATCTCGCCTAGAATTTTCTGCCTGTCCTTTCTTGGTTTAGAGCATCTGAGACGACTGCAGCCGTGTTTTCAGGGGACATACCTGAATGGCAGAGCCCGCACGTTGCCTGAAAGAAGGTCCCAGGTCCACTCCTCAAAATCTCCTGCAAGATTTTGGGAAAGATGGGCAGCGTTTGCAAGATCCAAAGTCTTGTGTAGCCCCCATGCCTCCATTCTCAGTGGCTCCCAACCAAGGTAAAGGTAAAGGGACCCCTGACCAGTAGGTCCAGTCGTGACTGACTCTAGGTTTGCGGCGCTCATCTCGCTTTATTGGCCGAGGGAGCCGGTGTACAGCTTCCGGGTCATGTGGCCAGCATGACTAAGCCACTTCTGGCGAACCAGAGCAGTGCACGGAAACGCCATTTACCTTCCCGCCGGAGCGGTACCTATTTATCTACTTGCTAGGTTGGCAGGAGCAGGGAGCAGGGACCAGCAACGGGAGCTCACCCCGTCGCGGGGATTCGAACTGCCGACCTTCCGATCGGCAAGTCCTAGGCTCTGTGGTTTAACCCACAGTGCCACCTGCATCCCCAGTGGCTCCCAAAGGCCACCATAAATGATATAAGAGAATCACATATGCAGCTCGGCCAATCTCGGCCATTCACCGTGCATCATCCAAGCGCAGGAGTTTGGATGGTTTTAGCGCAGGGTCTGTAAAGGATATCATTTTGTTTCCCTCTTTCAGGAACGGGCTCGTCTCCAAGATACCCCAACGTCATTATCAACAGTGTATGCGGAGCTACAACCACCTGCACGTCATTCTGAACAGGTCACGTGAGCAAGGTGAGGCTGCAATTCGGAACAGGGGGAATTCATGCTAACAGACCCTCTAAGTGTCCCTATTTTCCAGGGACGTCCATGATTTAGAGAAGCAGCCCTGGTTTCTGATTTGATCCCGGAATGCCCCGCTTTCCCTTAGGACATCTCTGTTTTCACTGGAGAAATGTTGGAGGGTATGGAGTTATCCGGCCCCCGAGCCGTCTGAAAGCAATCCTAAACAGTCGTACATTGGATCCTGAACGCCTTGGTTCTTGGACGTTTTGGCTCCTGAATGCCGCAAACCTGGATGTGAGTGTTCCGGTTTGCAAACATTTTTTGGAACCCAAACGTCTGACGGGGCTTCTGCAGCTTCTGATTTTATGGGCTACAATACACAACAACCCCGAAACCATACATCTCTCAGCAAAACACACATTTTTCCAACCTTGATGAGCAAAGATGAAAATACTCCAAGCATCTTCAGTTTTGACTTTTAAGCTCACTTTCACTTAACTGATCAGATATCACTCCCACTTCCTTTTAGCTCCTCCACATTTGTGAAAGAATGAATGAGTCACTGTCAAATTCAAGAGAGAGAACCACTCTTTGTCATATAAAAAAAGGACAGTCTCTCTGACCAAAGCCAGGAGAAAAAAGTGTGCTTTAAAAAGGGAACCGAACAGGTCACCAGCACAAAACGTTCTGTTGCTCTTGCACAAAGCCAAGAACAAACACTCTGCAAAACAAATTACAAATTACCGTGTGTGTGTGTGTGTGTGTGTGTGTGTGTGGTCAACCACAGCAGAACTGCAAATGGTGACAACCAGCTGTTGTGCAAAATACAATGTAAAGGACACAGGAAACTTCCCAGACATTCTATCTCAGTAAAGTCGTGCTACAAACCTGAGGGGTGCAAAGCGAGCTGCCTGCTTCCGAGATGATGGTCTCTCTTAAGGTGTTTTATCTGGGTCTTGACTTACACTGGGGTTGGGAAGGGTTGAACCAAGTGAAGACCTCATAAAAGCGAAGGCAGAAGCGGCGGCAGAACATAGCAGCTCAGGTGCGCGGAGCGGTGCACGCACCCTGCAGCCAGGTGAGCAGCAAGCCACCAATGGCGGACATTCGGTGCACCGCGTGCCCATGACCCCCAAGCCTCCCCCAGCTGTCAAAACAAAGGGGGAAAGGAGGAATGCAGCTGGCAATGGGGCACAGCTCCCCCCTTCCCCCAACGGCTCGGGGTAGGCTTGGGAGTCACGGGCAGATAGCGTGCCAAAAGTCACCCCCCCCCCCCTCAGCGAAGCACCCAGGGCATACCACCCCCACCGCACATCTCTTCCTCTGCCCCTGGGCAGAGGAGCTTTAGAGGGAAAAGATATTGGCTGGGTGGGAGATGGGTGCTTTTTAAGTTCAGACTGGCTTAGGAAACAAGCTTGGGTTATTTCCACTAAGTCAGTCCAGTTTGGACTGGAAAAGGCAGTGGCAGTTTCTTGAAACTGGTGCCCCCTGCAATTAAAAAAAACAACAACCCATAGATTGTACATTTCTTTCTGTTTCCCTTTTCCCTGCAGGTCTGATGAAACGGGGAATTCCAAATTTTCAAGGCATCTTTCCATTACCACGGAAGCCTGGGCTGCTGGGAATCTCAGGAATCGCTGCTGTATACATTCCACTTCCTGCCAAGTACATGAATGCAATTGGTTAAACAGCTTCCTTGCTTACTTTTTCCACCGCCTGTAGAATCCAGCCCCAATCAAAGCATCTTACTCTGTTTTAAATTTGGTCAGTTTGCAGTCTTGAATCAAATACGTATTTGCAGAAATTCAGAATTACTTGCTTATTTATTTTTAAAACAGCGCACTAGGTGTGCTGGGCCAAGAGGATGTCTGTGCAAAAGCAATTTCTGGTCCCCACCGCAAAAAAAGGGAAAAAAGGAACCATTAGTGAATTGTCAGAAAGGCAGACATGCAGGCACCATATGGAGCTTATAAACCACTTAGAGTTCCATTTTGACATTATGCACACTCATTTTGTTAGTACTGGAGATTTCAAGGGAAGATGTGGATATAAATTATATCTATCTAATTCATATCCCCTTTTGAGAACAGGTCAATGCTTTTGTTTTCTTTTTTTAAAAAAGTAACTTCCCTTTTCTGTTTCCCTTTTTTATTTTATTGCCAATACATTATCAGCCCTTCTATCACAGCATATGATTTATAATTAGAAATGTACTTCGCTAAGAACGAAAAAGAATTGTTCCTACTTCCTCTGCCAGAGAGGGTCAGTCTGGGGGGAACAGTTTCTGCAACAGAAGTTCAATTCACAGAGGCGTTTAGTGGGGGAGACGACAACAAAAAACCAAGCAGATTTGCCCATGGTGACAGAGCCTCATGAATAGTCCCACACATTCTTGTGGTAGTTTTGCAGATCAAGGCATCGCAAGGCGTGTCTGAGGTCCGGAAGTGCTGACAGCTTGGGGGCCTCTAAAGTTCCAGGGAAACTTTTACTCAGAAAAAGCCCTCAGTCACCTGGCAGCGATAAGATCAGCCCCAAACCCTCAAAGCCACCAAATTTATAATAACTTCTGAAGAGCTCTGAGAATCAGGAAGAAAAATGGAAGCCTCTTTGATTGCAAGAGGAGGAAACTTTTGAGAAGAGCCCTGCTAAGAGCTGCTTTACCTTCTGATTCTCTGTTTTTGCAAAAGAAAAGAAAAAATCTCTTCTTTCGAACAGCTATCGACTTAGGCCTTGTCAGGAGGTGTCACGGTCCGGTCTACGGGCGATCGAAGTCCCGGCTGAGGATGTCGGGACCGGGGGCAAGATGGCGGGGTGGGAGCAGGAATGAGAGTCCAGAAGCCAGGGGTCCGAGGGTCAGGAAGCAGGGAATCACAAAGTCAAGGGTCAAGAAGCAAGAAGCAAGGAGTCACAAAGTCAGGGGTTCGAGGGTTGAGAAGCAAGGAGTCAAGAAGCCGAGGACCGAGGATCAGGAAGCAAGAAGCCAAACGCAGCAAGGCAGGAAACGTGTTGCTGTGTTGCTGTGGCAAAGAACCTCACCTTTTCGGCCACGCCTTGCCTCTCCAGAACAAACTTAAGAAGGCCCCAGTCCTGCGAAGCCCTACTGGTCACAGGGCCTGGCTCCTGCACGCACTCCTGACAGGAGAACTGTGGACCATGGGTTTGCTTTTCCATGCTACTGTGTTTTCTCCATTTTTAATACACAGACATCATAATGAGTGGCTTCTGTTGTAACCACGCCAAAGATGGAGGCACAGCTGGGTTAGGGGGGACCAAAGTTCACAGAATAGACAGGCAGACACAGTCGTACCTTGGTTGTCGAACACCCTGGAACTTGGATGTTTTGGCTCCCAAACGCTGCAACCCTGGAAGTGATTGTTCCGGTTTGAGGACGTTCTTTGGAACCTGAATGTCCAACGCGGCTTCCGTGGCTTCATGCAGCCAATCAGAAGCCCCAATTTGGTTTTCAAACATTTTGGAAGTCGAATGGATTTGTGGAACAGATTCCGTTCGACTTTCAAGGTACGACTGTAGATAGATAGGTAGGTAGATAGGTAGATGATGGATAGATATAGGGAAAGTGGCTGGTTTAGGGGCCTGGGTGTGTTCAGTGGCACAGTATTCTAGACAAAAGTTGGAGCTGGGAGCCTCTGAAATGGACTTGTTGGAAACGAGGACGGGACCACTTCTGCAACATATTGTTCCATTTCTTACTTTTGTTTATGATTTGCTGTTGTCTTGGGTGTTACATGACCGTATTTTGTACTATAGTTTGTGTTCCCTTTTTCAAAGTGACTGTGATGTTTGTATTTATTATTGCAAAGCTGCCTTAATGCCATTGGTCCACCTCTGTAAGTATCTGTAGATGCAGGGGGGGGGGTGGCAAGGATTAACCCCTTCAAAGGAACAGGGGCAGATTTAGGTTTGATGAGGCCCTAAGCTACTGAAGGTATGCAATTCCTGAGTTTGGTCCAGAAAGCAGGAATTAAGCCATGCAGGCAGAGGTGCTCCTGCCTGGGACGTGTCCTGGTCCTCAGGTGGGTTTTGAAGCAGCCGGGTCCTGGCAAAGTGATGTCTTTGCCCCCAGAAGTGCTCAATGTCTTAAAGAACTGCCAAGCTGACTGCAGATGCCAGAAGAAGGTTGCAAGAGAGGCCATATTGCACATTGAGGCTGCTGCTCAGGTGCAGAACAGACACAGGGAGCCCACCTGTCAAGCTCGCTGCTGCCCCAAAACCCACTTTCATCCTGCGCATTACACGAGGGGAATACGCTGTACTTTTGGCCCAGGAAAACTGGTTGAGTTTAATCTGTCGGCTTTGCTTCTCTCTGTTCCCCATTCTTTTAAAATGAAAATCCGGCTCCCTACAGGTCTGCAGCAGTTTTCAATTTTTATAAACCTCCTTGTGAAACTTTCTCCTAGTAAAAACATTTTGACTAATATACAAAATTTCCCTGGTACAATACATTATTGTATGCTATCTGTGTTGAATGGTCTCTTTAAATTCGAAGGTTCATTATTGTTCCACAAGATGTGTATTCCTTTAAGGGCCAGAGCAAATAACGAGACCTAGTTTTACAGCTGTGAAGCAGTATAGCAGGTCTGTTATGTTAATTAAGCTGTTGGGTATAGGATATAAAGAGCAGCACCTAGCTCTCTCAGTACTCTGGTGGACGGGTCATGCTTATTGATATATTGTAAAAGGAGCTTTTGTTTTTGTTATTAAAACCTAGCAACAGTTATTTCTGCGTTCCTTGTAATGTGTGGTCTCCCCAGCATGCCTTCTGCAGCGCATCTAATCTGCTAATCTGCACTAATAAATTCATTCTTGTGCCCACTTATCCCTTAAGAGATGCTCTTTTTAAAATAAATAATGTTTGGATGGGGAACTGCATCACAGATTCAAATAAGTGCAAATTCCAGAGGGTGGCTGTGAGTTAGATAGATTCGCTTTTAAATACAAACTGAAATGACCTTCTCCTTAATTCCTAGTTGAGGTTAAAAGTACTCCTTAGGTTGAACTCCACAGGACTGCAGAGCCTGGAATGGCACAAACAGTGGCTGGGAATTCCTCCTTCACCTCAAGCACTGCCGGCTTGGCATGGACTTCCTGGGCGTTGGTCTTTAGTTATATCACTGATGGGGGGTCAGGACACGGGTCATTCACACATCACAGGACACGGGTTTGGGGTGAGGCTTTGGGGGTTTTGGCGACGGTGGACCAAGTTCCAGGAAGGCGGAAGACAAGACACATCTGGGATGCTGCAATGAAGCTTTAATAGAGGAGAAGAAAGGAAGGAACCTTCTCTGTGGTCAGCAGTTTAAGCGGGAGAAGAAAAATTAATAGATCCCATTCCGAGTAAAGAGCACATTCACTATTGAGGTGCTACAGATTGTGAGAAAACAAAATATCTCTAAAGAGAGGTGGTCAAGCAGAAGGGAGGAAGGGAGGGAGGGAGGGAGGGAGGGAGGGAGGGAGGGAGGGAGGAAGGAAGGAAGGAAGGAAGGAAGGAAGGAAGGAAGGAAGGAAGGAAGGAAGGTTGGTTGTTGGTTCTCCCCAGACTTTCCCTTTGTCCCGGCCCAGATAGCTAAAAAGTTCCCAGTTAGGAACTCCCTGGAAGATGTGCAGATCCTGAGGCTCTCCTTATTCAGAGAACGGAGGGTTGCAGGGCGTAAATGGAGGAGAGAGAGCAGAGGAAGAAGGGAGATGTGCAAAGGAACAGTCAAGGGCAACTGAGCAAAGGTGAGGCATTGGCAGCTGCAGGTGTCAGAAAAGATGAGCACCTGAGACCATCTTTGCTTTGGATCCCAGATGCTCATCATTCCTGACTTCCTGCCCTGAAAAGAAGGCAAATCATATCTGGGTTTGTCATCTCAGTTTTCTGCTTGGAGCTTCCCTTTAGGATGGGGAATGTGGAGGATTCTCAGTTGGATCCATATTGTGAGTGACACTGAAACTCTGCCTTCTCTTCAGAACATGAGGTCACCTGGAGCGTCCAAGGAGGCAGCAGAAGGGAATACTCAGAGAGGAAGAGGTTAAAACTGCATAACGTATCTTCCTGTTGGAGTTATGACAGTAATAGTAATCTGAATATTAAGAGTAATAGTTTCATCCATGGGTGGCAATTGCTGCAGAAGAAAGGGGCTGATACTGGACATCTTGGAGGAAGCTTTAAAATCTGAAATGACATTTTCATAGATAATTTCAGAAATATGTGGATTCCTAAAGAAATAAGATTTTGAATTAACGTTGTTTAATTGCCGTAGCCTGGCCTGGGATATTAGGGTGAATGAGGCATAATAAATTCAATAAGGATTTTGAAATTGGAAATGCTAAAAGATTCTACCTCCCCTCCCCACCATTTTGACCCTTCTTTGCTTTTCTTCTCAACTAAAAAGTCCCCAAAACTGCAAACATTCTGCAATCCCTTGATCATTAGGGCTGCCCTTTTCCACTCTCCAATATATTTTTTGAGGTTAAGAGACCAGATCTGTACCCAGCATTACATTCAGAAGACAGGGAGCTCCTTTTAATGCGTGTGACCATCTAGCAGAGTGTTGTCCCTAGAGCAGGAATGGGGAACGCTTTGAATCTGAACTACAAATCTCAGCAGCTGCAGGAAGCAGAGGAGACGAGGGCTGTAGTTTGGCAATGACTGGAGGGCCAGAGGTTCCCCACCTCTCTTCACCAGAAAGAAGGATTCCCTTTCCAGGGTTTCAGGGGAGCACCTGGCTCTGCCAGACCTGCCTCATGCAGGAAAGGGTCAGTGTGGCTGGAACAAGGCAGCCCTGCATAGAGGGAGCCTCAAAAATCCAGTTCAGATGCTACATGGGCAGCAGGTGTGACCATGGCCAGAGCAGCTTTCTCCAGAAAGACAGGGAACAGGGACACTAGGCAAGGTTTTGCAAAACCACTCAGGACCACAGCTGCTGACTATCTGTTTTTCCTGAGTTGGTTCCATAATAATAATAATAATAATAATTTATTATTTGTAGCCTGCCCATCTGGCTGGGTTTCCCCAGCCACTCTGGGCGGCTTCCAACAAAGATTAAAAATACATTAAAATGTCACACATTAAAAGCTTCCCTAAAGAGGGCTGCCTTCAGATGTCTTCTAAATGTCTGGTAGTTGTTTTTATCTTTGAGATCTGATGGGAGGGCGTTCCACAGGGCGGGCGCCACTACCGAGAAGGCCCTCTGCCTCGTTCCCTGTAGCTTTGCTTCTCGCAATGAGGGAACTGCCAGAAGGCCCTCGGAACTGGACCTCAGCTGCACCTCCAACCATGAAAGTACCCAGTTTCACATTTCTAAAAGCCCCAATATAACTCTAGGTTAAAATGTGTGCAGATTATCTGTTGAGCCCTAAACAATCCCAGTAGCACAACTTCTAGGATGTGGAGATTTGCGTTTCTCTTCCCAAAACTGCTACTTGTCTTGACAGCTAATTGAGTCAAACCAAATTTCAAAATTATTTTGTTCCATAATCAAACACTTCCTTCCTTCTCTCCTTTAAGAAGCAATTCAGTTAAAGACAACTTACCAAGTGATGGAGAAGCCGAGTGACAGGAGAGACGAGATGTTTCAAGGCACTGGTGGAAAAGCCTTTTATACAGTTTCTCTCTGGACTTTTCCGGCAACAGTTTGGGATGGCGTCACTAATTTGGCTAAGTATACTCCACCTCAGTCCAGTCTAGACTTTACCAGAATGCTCCTGGCCACCCTCGGAGACCATGTAACCCAATTATAAGATGCGATTTTCATGTCAGGCAACGTCTTGCCTCAGGAAACTGCTTTGCTTTATTTTGGCTCAGCTTCATCTTGGAAGTTCTTCGTGTTCCTCTTTATGGGATTTGGGGTTCCTCCTTCTCCTCATGGCCTGTGACTGGACTGGCCAAGAGGGAGGGAGGGAGCAGACTGAGGAGGACAATGAATGGAAGGCACCTGCCTCTCCTGCCGCATCTTCCTCACGTTGCCTTCTCCCACCCGAGGCCCACCGACAATCACCCATCCTAGGCACCTGGAGACACGCTCCTCCACTGCTCTCAAGGCTTCGGAACAGGAACTGCCATGATGGCCACAGCATAAGTATCCACCTTCCTTTTGGTACATATTATCGCTTGAATGGGACGCGGGTGGCGCTGTGGGTTAAAGCAGAGAGCCTAGGGCTTGCCATTCAGAAGGTCGGCGGTTCGAATCCCCATGACGGGGTAAGCTCCCGCTGCTCGGTCCCTGCTCCTGCCAACCTAGCAGTTCGAAAGCACGTCAAAGTTCAAGTAGATAAATAGGTACTGCTCCAGCGGGAAGGTAAACGGCGTTTCCATGCGCTGCTCTGGTTTGCCAGAAGCGGCTTAGTCATGCTGGCCACATGACCCGGAAGCTCCCTCGGCCAATAAAGTGAGATGAGCGCCACAACCCCAGAGTCTGCCACGACTGGACCTAATGGTCAGGGGTCCCTTTACCTTTACCTATCCTTTAAATAGATCAGAATCTAAGTTCAACGTTCATCGTGCCTCTATCATTGAGATTCAGTACACGGGCGTCTTGCCCATAGAGGCAAGTGGTACGGGGCGCCAGGGGCACCAAGTTCTGGAGGGCACCAGGGAAGAGGCAGAGGCTGCACGCGGGGCCTCCAGGCATCAGCTTGCCGCCCTTGCCCGCCTCACTGAAGCAGCGCCATGCCCAGAACCTCGGCCTCTTCCCCACCGGAGGACCCGCCTTCCAGCCGCTGCCCGCCTCCTCCAGCCCCACAAAGCTGCTGGCAGTGCCGTAAAAATGTTGGCAACTCTGGGAAACAGGGGTGGGGTGTGCTGAAGGGATACTTTGCACCACGCGCCGGATATACGTAAGACAGCCCTGGTTCAGCTCATGCCAAAGACTTCTTTACCAACTTCTAGGAGGTTTGGAAAGCATTCGGAGTGAGCTGGAGCGGGAGTGGCAGAAAATCCAAACAGGACAAATAGCTAAACCTGGTTTTACAAATGTGAGGCTGAGGAGACAGGTATCCTTGACTGAGGTGAATCAAATGCTTTGCAGAATCTGCGTAGTGTAATCTACTGTGGCTGAAAGTGCCTGGCATTCATGAATCTCTTTACAGATAGGTAGCCGTGATGGTCTGCCATAGTCAAAACAAAATAAAAAAATTCCTTCCAGTAGCACCTTAAAGACCAACTAAGGTATCTGAAGAAGTGTGCATGCACACGAAAGCTCATACCTAGAACTAACTTAGTTGGTCTTTAAGGTGCTACTGGAAGGATTTTTTTTATTTTGTTATGAATCTCTTTGTAAGTGTGAACTTAAGTTGATGGGCCCCTGCTGCTTTGAACCAAAAGGGCTTTGCAAAACCAGGAAAGCCAAACCTTATTGCACTGTTGGAGAAATTGTCTTGAGGGCTTTAAGTGCAAAGGTGGAATGTTCTGGAGCAGGCTGTTTGCCTTCAGGAGAGTCAATGGAGAACATTCCCTACTTGGAGCCAATTAACTCCCTTCATTTCACGTAATTAAAAGGCTAAGGACGGCCACCCTGTTGCAACTAGGAATTAGGACTAGAAGTTATGGCTTCTAAAATGTCATCATCATCAGGCCCAACAACAGCAACACAACATTTTAGCACTTCTACCATCGCTTCTGTATGGAAGAAACAAATCTGGGTAACAGGATCGGGCAAGAAATGTACAGTGTACCTGTTGGACTTCAACCTTCAACAAATTAAAAGGTATCCTATTTATCAAAACCATTTCATATCCAAAACAGAATGGGATAAAGGTACCAGCTTAAAAGGCTGTTTAGAAAAGGAAAGTCTGCTCTAAAATGGCATGTAGTTTCCCCCTTGTTGTTGATGATGTTTGGTCGTTTAGTCGTGTCCGACTCTTCGTGACCCCCTGGACCAGAGCACGCCAGGCCCTCCTGTCTTCTACTGCCTCCCTCATGCTGGTAGCTTCGAGAACACTGTCCCACCATCTCGTCCTCTGTCGTCCCCTTCTCCTTGTGCCCTCCATCTTTCCCAACATCAGGGTCTTTTCCAGGGAGTCTTCTCTTCTCATGAGGTGGCCAAAGTCTTGGAGCCTCAGCTTCAGGATCTGTCCTTCCAGTGAGCACTCAGGGCTGATTTCCTTCAGAATGGAGAGGTTTGATCTTCTTGCAGTCTCAAGAGTCTCCTCCAGCACCATAATTCAAAAGCATCAATTCTTCAGCGATCAGCCTTCTTTACGGTCCAGCTCTCACTTCCATACATCCCTACTGGGAAAAGCATAGCTTTGACTATACGGACCTTCGTTGGCAAGGTAGTTTCCCTTCATGGATCACTCCCCTTCATGGATCACTGCCTTGCCGTGGCGAAGGGGCTTTAGAGAAGCTATGATCTATGCCATGCAGGGCCACCCAAGATGAATATAGAGTAGAGTTTTGACCAAACGTGATCCACCTGGAGGAGGAACCGGCAAGCCACTCCAGTATCCCTGCCAAGAAAACTCCATGGACAGAGACAACAGTTTCCCCCTTACAGAACTACAATTCCCAGCACCCTAGAGTTCTTTCGGGGGTGAAATCTGCTTGAAAGGTATAGTGTGCCTGTAACTGTCATGACTTCACCTCCAAATGTGGTGCTTCAGAAACATGAAGGATTTTGGGCGGGGTGCAGGGGTAACCGAATCTCATTAAAAGGAACACAAATTACATCCCAGATGAAGCTGAGCCAAAATAAATCAAAGCAGCTGCTTGTGCCAATGAGGAGCCTGGCATGAAAGATAACATATCTGAAAACATTACATCAAGAGGTGTCTTAATGGAAGCCTTTTGGGAAATGATTTATAATGAAATTAAGAAGGTACTTAAATGTACTTTCCATAAGAAACCAGAGGCATTTCTTTTGGGCATGGTCGGCCAACTGGTGTCAAGGAAGGACAAGACTTTTTTTATGTACGCTACCCCAGCAGCAAGGATTCTTCTAGCAAAGTATTGGAAGACACAAGAATTACCCACACTGGAAGAACGGCAGATGAAAGTGATTGACTTTATGGGATTGGCAGAAATGACTGGTAGAATCCGTGACCAAGAGAAAGTGGCGGTGGAGGAAGATTGGAAGAAATTTAAAGCTTATCTTAAGAACTGTTATAAAATTGATGAGTGCTAAAATGTCAAGGGAAAGGAAGAAGCAGAATTACAGCTGAAACTGATTGATGAATTGAGATGAAACTGAGAAAGAAAATAAGTTATAACTTAATTGGAGTGAAGGGTTGCTGAAAAACTGTAAAATAAGGATGCAGAGAGGGTGAGGTATGGGGAAGTCCGAGAAAGAAGGTTTATGAAAATGAGGATATGAAATTATACTTGTTTGTATGTTTTTGTTTGTTGATGTTTGTATGTTATTTTGTTTTAAATTTGGAAAATCATTAAAAAAATATTTTTTAAAAAAGAGGTGTCTTAATGGTTAGGAATATTCTGGCCAAATTCTAGACCGAGCTGTGGTTGGGTATACTTAGCCAGATTACTACCGCCCGGCCAAACTATTAGCTTCCAGGGTCAAGACCATTATCAGGTATCCTGGCAGACAGGTTTTCTGCAGCTGGCTACACTAATGTAGCATATGTCCATAACCAACAGTCCGCTTGGACTACTGCAAGGTGCTCTATGTGGGGCTACCTTTGAAGGTGACCCGGAAACTGCAATTAATCCAGAATGTGGCAGCCAGACTGGGAGCGTCCGCCGAGACCACATAACACTGGTCTTGAAAGACCTACATTGGCTCCCAGTACGTTTCAGAGCACAATTCAAAGTGTTGGTGTTGACCTGTAAAGCCCTAAACAGCCTCGGCCCAGTATACCTGAAGGAGCGTCTCCACCCCCATTGTTCTGCCCGGACGCTGAGGTCCAGCACCGAGGGCCTTCTTGCGGTTCCCTCATTGCAAGATGCCAAGTTAAAAGGAACCAGGCAGAGGGCCTTCTCGGTAGTGGCGCCCGCCCTGTGGAACGCTCTCCCAGCAGATGTAAAGAGATAAACAACTACCTGACATTCAGAAGACATCTTAAGGCAGCCCTTCAGGGAAGTTTTTAATGTGTGACATCTTAGTGTATTTTTGGTCTTTGTGGAAGCCGCCCAGATGGACGGGGTACAAATAATAAATTATTATTATTATTATTATTATTATTATTATTATTATTATTATTTATTTCTTGTCTGTGTCAGGGACTGGAGTGTCTTCCCTCCTCTGCAAAGCCAGGAGGCCCCTCTGATACGTGGACACCAGATAATTAAACAAATGAGTTTATTCACCAATACAAAATACAACAGCATTGCATTTGAACATAAATAAAAAAAGCAAAACACTTGGTTCATGTTTCAGGTAGGTTATATTTTGCATGGCTTGGGTCATCAATGTGGTTCTCTCCAGATATTACTGAATGATTGGAATGTTTTAAATATGCTTTTCATTTTAAATAAAAAATGTATTGTTTTGCTATGTTGTTGTCTGCCAGCCTGGGCTTTGGGAAGAAGGGTGAGATAGTATCACAGCAGAGAACAATAAGAGCAACTCCTCCCATTAGACTCAGGAGCCAGTTTGACCAACCAGCAGGGATAATGGGACGGGCAGCCTAACATCTGGGGGGCAGGGCAACACATCGCCTGCCCCGTTTATGTGGTTAGAGAGACCCACAGCAAAAGGCAGTAATTTTGACTCAGAAGCCAAAAGCTTCTCTCTCCTCCCCTCTTTGGCAGCCTCTGTATCTGCTGGACTGAAGACTGTCTCTGGAACTCGCCTCCAACATTAACACAATAGCGCAACCTTGCTTGAGGATGTAGGTAGAAGAAGAAGAAGAGTTTGGATTTGGTATCCCGCTTTATCACTACCCGAAGGAGTCTCAAAGCGGCTAACATTCTCCTTTCCCTTCCTCCCCCACAACAAACACTCTGTGAGGTGAGTGGGGCTGAGAGACTTCAAAGAGGTGTGACTGGCCCAAGGTCACCCAGCAGCTGCATGTGGAGGAGCGGAGACGCGAACCCCGTTCACCAGATTACAAGTCTACTGCTCTTAACCACTACACCACACTGGCCAAAGCTTTGCAAAGCAAGTCACGCCAGCAGCTATGAATGGAGCACCCCAGAAGGGGGGGGGGAATGGGCCCAAGGAGCTCCCATGCCGCACACCTGATCTTTCAAACATAGGCCAAGCAGATCCAGAACAGGACACACACACACAGCCAGCCTGCAAGTTTTGCTCTGTTGGGAGCAAGAGATCCTAATTCTTCACCCACATCTGTTTCCACCCACAAAAGTGCCCAGCTGCACCTTCCTTCCTTCCTTCCTTCCTTCCTTCCTTCCTTCCTTCCTTCCTTCCTTCCTTCCTTTTTTCTTTCTTTCTTTCACACACGTATTTATTTACAAGATGTTACAACCAGCTTTCCCTCTCTGAGCCCGGACGGTTTCTTTGCTTACGAAGCCCTTGCGGACCTGAATATTTACCATCACAATAGAATGGCCAGGATGCCCAGGTAAAAGCAATCAGTGACCATTATCAGGTATCCTGGCAGACAGGTTTTCTGCTGTAGACCGCATCCTTCTGTGATGGATGTATGATATATTGGGGGTGGGGGTGGCCTTGAGCTACAGGGTAGCAATTTCAAAAGCCTATGTAAGAGCTTGCGCACCATTGTTCTGGGTTCCTCCCCTCTCCTACCTGTGGTGAGCAAGGACCCTGTTGCAACAGATCAATAAAGATCAGGCTTACTAGCTGCTTTGCTTCTCAATATTCTCTGCTTGGCCTCTGTTATTTTCTCCTACCAATAGAGAACCTACATAAGGACTCTATACTGGGTCTTGGGTACCCCATAAAGGGAAAAGGAGCAGTTTTTTCTTATAACAATCTGCACCATGAGCAAAACCTCTTCCTCTTTTCCCCATTCAGCTTCCTCACACAAATTTAGAAAAGCTGACCTTTTTTTAACGCAACAGATTAGGCAGCAAAAAAGGAGTGGGCGATTGCAGCATTTCTAGAGCATGCATCGGTTCAGCCAGGGGGGGTGGATGGGGACTAGTTTCAGTCTGAATAGATGAGCAAAACCTTTCGCTCTCTCCCTCTCACCCCACCCCATCCAGCTTCTTCCTTTTTTTTCAGAACCCAGAACACCTAAGTTTCTTTTTAGCAAAGCAAAACAGCTGTGCAATCTCCCCTCGTGTTTATGACACATGGAGCAGCTTCTCAGTAGGGTTTTTTTTTTGGCTTGTTTTAGCCCAAACTGATTCACTCTATCTGTCTCTGTGTACTTCCTCTCTGCTGTTGTTTAGTCATTTAGTCGTGTCCGACTCTTCGTGACCCCAGCCTGTCTACAGAGAAGAACCCTGTGGAACTGGACTGTCCAGCGACTTCCTTCTTTTAACAAACCTAAGTCGTGATATATAATTATCACAAAATTTATACAAAGCATAATTGTACGTTGGCGGGTGGAGGACGATGACCCTCAAAGCAGTTTTGCAAACAAGATACAACAAAAAATTATCAATTAAAAAAAAGTTAACAATGATGAGAGTTCAAAAAGTTAAAATGACAATAGAATAAAAACAGATGAAAACTCACATCAGCTTTCTAAACATTTAAAATATGTTTAGCGAGCATCGAAAAGAGTACAGTGAAGATGCCTGACAGATATCAATAGGCAGGGAGATCCAAAGTGTATATAATATAATCATTTTTATTTTGTTTTCATTTTTTATTTCTTTTCAAGTTTATACATTTCATTGGTTTTACAATCAATTGAGCATTTAAAAATTTGACTTCCTCCCCCCTTTCTGCAATTACTTAATTTCTTTTCTGCATATCCAAATTCATTTCATTGCTTATTTGATTATCTACTGTAAATATATACTCTTGTGAAACTGCAGGTTATTACTGTACTAATGTTTCCTGTAGTGGCCCCCGCCCTGTGGAATGCCCTCCCATCAAATGCCAAGGAAATAAAAAATTGCCTGACTTTTAGAAATTCAGCATGATGGGCGGGGTATACATAATAAATCATCATCATCATCATCATCATTTTTAAAGCATTATTTTTAAAAATAATAATGATTATTTTAAAGCATTATTTTTTAAAAATAATAATGATAATCTTAATTTTATTATTTATGCCCTGCCATCTGGTTGAGATTACATGGATTTTGACCCCATCATGAAATCATTTTGAGATGTTCCGTAAGAAGAAATTCATATACAAAAAATCTATATTATTATCCCACACCAGGAAGCAATCATTTCCCTTCAGGAAGGAATGATGTCAGGCCTCTTTGCTGTGAACCTGATCATATCTCTCTCTCTCTCTCTCTCTCTCTCTCTCTCTCTCTCTCTCTCTCTCTGGCATTTTTTGCGAGGAGAGGATTGGGCTCCAGGGCTCCAAGATTCACCCGAGCTAGTTTCATTGGTAGTTTTTAGAGTAGTATTCCATTAAGTTTCCCTCAGAGCAGACCTATTGAAGTCAATGGCCCTGGAGTGATGGGCGGGGTATAAATCTATTATTATTATTATTATTGCATCGTCATGCCTGTTCATTTTAAAGGTACTTTGAGTAAAATGCAACGGACTATCATGCATATTATCTTCGGCAAAATGTCAGCTAAATCGTCCATCAAAATACAGTGGTACCTCAGTTTTCGAATGTAATCCGTTCCAGAAGACCGTTCGAGTTCTGAAACATTCAAAAACTGAAAACTCAATAGCTGACAGCTAGGCCTCAGGATCTTGCACTCAGCAGAAGCCGCGTTTCATGTTTGACTTCCGAGGCCTTTTCAAAAACCGAAGCATTTACTTCCAGGTTTACGGCGTTCAAAAACCGAAATGTTCGTCAACGGAGACGTTCGAAAACTGAGGTACTGCTGTAGTTGGAAGAGACATGACAGCTGCTTCTTTTCAATGCAGGTGCAATTCCTAGCCTGCCTTTGTCTTTTCTGCTTTAATACATAGGTCTGATATTTGCAAATATGCATCTGCACGTGTGAATTATTAGCACATCTGAGTCCAGGGCAGCTGGGGTTCAGAACTTCTGGTGTTAAATATTCACATTTTAAGACGTATATAGGAAAAGCCAAGGAACAGATCTGATTTCACACATTGATGGTTTTCCTGCTCTGTGGGGAGACTTGCTATTGCTGTGGGGGGGGGGGTGTTTTCTGTATTATTTGTTTGTTTTTGCCAACTGCGAGGTGCTAAGCAGCCCACAAACTGAGAAGAAAGACCCTGTGGTTTTGACATCCTGGCCTCTCCTTCCGTTCCTGCACAGATAAAGACTGGAGCTCAAAACACACAACTCAGATGTTGCCTGATGCCACAGGGAACAGGCACATCACATGGGAATCCTAACTGGACTATTGTAAATTGCTGCACGTAGGGCTGGCTAGTGCAGAGCTTGGCAGCTAGGCTGGTAGGTGGGAGAGCCCAATGGGTCAGTTCAATGCAGTCCTGAAAGTGCTGCACTGGTTGCCATTCAAAGTGTAAATACAAGCATAAAAGGTAAAGGGTTTACCATTAGGTCCAGTCGTGACCGACTCTGGGGTCGCGGCACTCATCTCGCTTTATTGGCTGAGGGAGCCGGCATACAGCTTCCAGGTCATGTGGCCAGCATGGCTAATCCCCTTCTGGTGAACCAGAGCAGTGCACGGAAACACCGTTTACCTTCTCACTGGAGCGGTACCTATTTATTTACTTGTACTTTGACGTGCTTTCGAACTGCTAGGTTAGCAGGAGCTAGGACCGAGCAACAGGAGCTCACCCCATCGCAGGGATCGGAACCACCAACCTTCTGATCGGCAAGCCCTAGGCTCTGTGATTTAGACCACAGCGCCACCCGCATAGAAAGCCCAAAATGGCTTGGGACCCCAATCCCTGTAAAAAGCACTTTCCCCTATACCAACCACTTCAGACCCTGGGAGAGAGAAAGTTTTTAAATTGTTGTTGTTGTTGAAATGTTTGAAATGCCTTCTCAGTGATGCTTGTGCAATCACTTCCCTGGTAAAGTGTATCTGTCTCCCTCATTACTGATATTCAATAGGGATTTTAAAGCCTTCCTGTACAACCCAGGCATTTGGCAATTGTTCCTGGCAATCTTGAGACCGCAGGTTAAAGGAAAGCTTTTTAACGGCTTTTTAGAATGCTTTTCAATGCTTGTATTATGGATGTGTTTGCTACTCCAGGCCCCTTCAGGGAGAAGGGCAGGATCAAGACTGAATCAACAAATCAATGGTAAAGGTAAAGGACCCCTGGACGCTTAAGTCCAGTCAAAAGCGACTATGTGGTTGTGGCGCTCATCTCGCTTTCAGGCCGAGGGAGCCAGCATTTGTCCACAGACAGCTTTCCAGGTCATGTGGCCAGCATGACTAAACCACTTCTGGCACAACAGAACACCGTGATGGAAACCAGAGCCCACAGAAACACCATTTACCTTCCCGCTGCAGCGGTACCTATTTATCTACTTGCACTGGTGTGCTTTCGAACTGCTAGGTTGGCAGAAGCTGGGACAGAGCAACGGGAGCTCACCCCGTCGCGGGGATTCGAACCGCCGACCTTCTGATCGGCAAGCCCAAGAGGCTCAGTGGTTTAGACCCCAGCACCACCCGCATCCCTAGCAACAAATCAATAAGTAATGGTCGTTGCAGGGATAATCAGGTGGTGTGCATAAAGAGCTCTGCACACTTTAAATATACTGTTGTGGGTTTGTAGGTTCTGTATGGATGATGCCCTTCCAGTTGTCAGGGTCCTGTACCCAATGAGGGTTAGAATCTAACAGCTGGGGAGATTGCTGAACTGGTCAGAAACTTTTCTCTGTAAGACAAAGCTGGCTGATTGAGTGCCCTCATCAACATCTGCAAAGAATGAGCTCAGTTGCAAGAGCTACAACTGAGTGGTGGTACCCTGCAGGCTAATGGATGGGCCTTTCCTCTGCCCCTTCTCCGAGCTGCTGGGTAGGAGAACAAAAGCCATCTGCATGTTTCCATCAGGAGGAGCATAGAAAGAGGATGGTGTCATTCAGTTTAAATATATATTAAAAAATAAACAAATTGTCCAGTAGCACCTTAGAGACCAACTAAGTTTGTTCTTGGCATGAGCTTTCGTGTGCATGCACACTTCTTCAGATACACTGAAACAGAAGTCACCAGACCCTTATATATAGTGAGAGGGTGGGGAGGGGTATTACTCAGAAGGGTGGTGGGAATGGGTGATTGGCTGATAGGTGTGGTAAACCTGTTGACGACTATTAATGACTGCAGTTGGTCTTTCAGGAAAAAAGCAAGGAATGAGATGGCCAAAAATAGCTTTATCATGTATAACGAGGTAAGAATCCAATGTCTCTATTCAGACCAGGTCTCTCCGTGGTATTAAGTTTAGTAATAAGTTGTAATTCAGCAACTTCTCTTTCCAGTCTATTTCTGAAATTCTTTTGTAATATGACAGCTACCTTGAGATCTTGTATAGAATGTCCTGGGAGATTAAAGTGTTCTCCTACTGGTTTGTTAAACCTCCTTAGGAAACATGGGTAGGTTTAACAAAACAACAAAAAAAGGCCAATGAATCAAATAGCAAAGGCAGATGAAGGTTGTGGACTATATGGGACTGGCAGAAATGACCGGCAGAATCCGAGACCAGGGAAAAGAGTCGGCGGAAGAAGACTGGAAGAAATTTAAAGACTACTTACAGAAATATTGTAAAATTAATGAATGTTAGAATGATGTTGGACAGAAATTAAGTGGTTTCCAGCTGTAATGCTTAAGAGACATGAAAAAAAGGTTTAGAAATAAGTAAAAACTAATGTTTAGGATTTGCTGAACTAACAATTTGAATTGGAATACAAGAAAGGGAGGTATGAGGAGGCTGAACTAACAATTTGAATTGGAATACAAGAAAGGGAGGTATGAGGAGGTCTGGAAAATAAGTTAAAAGAAAATAAGTAATGGAAATTCTATGTGTTTTTAATTATTTTTGTATTTTTGTATTTTTGTTATTTTTTCTTTTTATTTTACATTGTATTATTTTTTGAAAACTTTAATAAATATTCTATTAAAAAAAAAAATCAAATAGCAAGAAAACCAGCAAGAAAACTCTTGCAGCGAAGAATACTTCAGGATCCAAATAGCCAGACAAGTTTTTGTTTCGTTTTTAAGAAAAAAGTCTTTAATCATTTCCTCAGTGTGTGAGCTCAAATATCGTTTGGGAGGGGGCTCCCAAGCTGAGACGCCACCCTTTGCAGCAAAGGACTCATCTACTAAGATTTTGGGGCTTTCCAAAAGCACACACGCAAAAACCTTTGGGCAGAGCATTCTAAGGAACCAGGAATCACCCAGTGAGATCATTCCAGGCTTCTAATTCACCAGAACTGGCCTCTCCCCCTCTTTGCAAGAGAGCCAGTGTTTTGCATATTTCTCTTCTCCCCTCTCTTCAAATGATGATAAGATAGCAGGTTCTGCTTCAACAGCAGGGGGAATTGAACTAGACAAGTAACCAGTTGTCTGTGTGAAGGGGGTGGGGAGCAGGTGAGAGGGATCGTGGCTAAGAAAATGGGGAAGCTGCAAATATCTCTCAGTTGTGGGAAAACCAGGGTGTCTCTGAGTGGCTCCAGGATGAGCAGCCGCCTTTCTGCAAATATAAGCTGGCCCCACAGCTTTTGCTTATCTTATCGCAAGGTTGTTAATGTGCCAGAAATGATATGGAGCGAACCACAGTCAGATTGCCAGTGCAGCTGCCCAGGGTAATTTGGACTGCAATAAAATATATGGCAAAATAATAATAATTAAGGGTGGAGATTATTGGGAGAGCAAACAGGTGGGGAACATTCAGTTGGAGGGTGTGTATGAATAGCAGTTGGGCTCGAATCCTGCTTGTAAGCCTCCTAAAAGAGACATCTGAGGTGGGCCAGCTGTGAGAAAAGGATGGGTCATTGGCCATGATCCTGGAGACTCATCTTATGGCATTCATTCCAAAGGCTGCCAATGGTCTTCGGAAGCCCGCACTAGGAACCATTTGCTGTAGGCCTCATCTCCCTGTGGTTTCCAACAGCTGGTCTTCAGACACATCCCTGCCTCTGACCACGGAGGGCACCCTCGGAGGCTTCGAGGGTGGCAGGAGAAGATCTCGAGGTCACGACTGCACCCTTGGGTGCCACACCGGTGGCCCAAACCTTAAGGAACATTGTTACATGCCACCCCAAGCTCTGAGAGGTGAGGGACTCCAGCGGTTCCAAGCAGGTTCCTAGATCCAGTTTCCTTGGAATGAAGGCTACCTGAAGCTGGAGCAGAGCCCAGCAGAGACTGTGGTGTCTTTAGGATATATGTTTTACTTACACACCTGTGCAACCTGAGTATAAGATGGAGAGGCTCACAGCGCTAACACCCCCAAAGATCTCCGCGTGTCACAACTTAGGATCTAGCACAGAGCAAACATGTCCCTGTGTCCGCAGCTTCCAGTCTCCTTGCAGCCCACCTCTCTCTCACTCTCTCTGGCTTTTGTTCTCCTACCTAGCAACTGCCAGGCTTCGGGGAATTGGCTTCCTCCCCCCCCCCCCCAGCAGCAGATAAGAAGATCAAACAAAAGGAACGGCTTGCCAGTTAGAATCTTTAATCTTCACCGTGAGAGAACAAAGAACACATCTCCTAGAAATGGGTCAGTTGGCGGGGAAGTGAGAAATATCCCTCTTTTCACCAGAGAACTGATGGAGAGTACGTTATTGTCTTTCTTCTGGTGAATGTGCAGCGCTAGAGCTTTATTTTTGAATACAGTTCTTCTCAGAGAATACCAAGGTCTTTGTCATGAGCCAAAAAGTTCCCAAAGTGCAGATGGCTATGATGTAGCTGCAAAGATCCTGACCATCACATCTGCTCCCAATTAAGGCTCACTCACCACCACCCCGTCCCTATTAATCTACGTCACTCCTACATCTTGTAATCTGAGTTTGTAACCTCTGCGCTTTCTGTTCTGACACTTTCTGAGCTCTCTGACTTTGGAGACGGTGGGGAGGGAGGGTTGAATGCTGTCCAGAGACTGAATTTGTTAACTCCCTCTCTTCTAGTGTTTCTTCTGCTAGCTGTTCCCCACCCAGTATTTCCCAGCTTCTGCCTTCTGAGCTATGCCCCTCTGCAAACCACTGTTCCAAATCTATACAGTGGTACCTCCTGTTACGAACGGGATCCATTCCAGAGGCCAGGCCATATCCTGAAAATTTCGTAACCGGAGGACCACTTCTGCGCACGCGCGAGCGGCAAACCCACTTCTGGGTTGGCCACGTTCTCAACCTGAAGATGACGTTACCTGAAGGTAACATAACCCAAGGGTCCACTGTACTGTCCTCCTGCTCCTGGGAAGAATCAGGATTAGGATCAGGAGGAGGGGGTGGCTCCCACCATTCTTCCTCAGTGCAGCCCTCCTCAGCACGGTCCCTGACATCAACTAGGTGAGGGGGCAGAAGAAGCACCCAACCATTAGCTTGCAGGGTGCCATTACTTAAGTGCAACTCTTGCAACCTGGCTTGTTCTTTGGGGATGCTGATGAGGACACTTAAGTGTCCAGCTATGGTCCTTGTCTTATAATTCAGCAACCTGCTCCTCTGCTGGATTCGAACCCTCACCGGGAACAAGACTCCAAGAACTGGAAGGGACTCAGGAATCATCTAGACTGACCCAACTCACACACACACCCCAAACCTACATCATCATGTTCTGCTGAGGTGCTTCTCCTTTTAATACTGCTGTCTTAAACAAACCAGACACTTTTCTGCTCAGAGGATGACGACTGCTGAAATCTAACTGGGAACTGAAGGGAGGGAGAATGGCAGAAGTCCAGCTGAGCTGAAGTGGGGTATTTTGGGTAGGGCTGCACAGCTGGAATCTCCCGAGTTTGAAAAACAGGAAGGTAATCTTTGGGTCAGGAAGCACGAAGCAAGGGAGGGAAATTTACAGAACACTGGATTCACAACTGTGAAGGAGGAGAAAATGAAACTCACACAAGAGCTTGGTTTTAAAAGTGTTGATATTGGCATGGGTGGCCAAATTTTTTTCAAAGAGGGCTAGATTTGATTAAGTAAACATGCGTGAGGGCCGACCAAAGTTGTTGACCTTCTTTTAGGATTGAAGTTGTTGGACTTTTAAAAGGATTGCAGTAGTTGTTGTTGAGCTTTTGGGGAGATTTTAGCCCAGGAAATAAGCTGACACAGGGGCCGGATTAAACCGAGTGGAGGGCCGGATTAAGCCCTCGGGCCAGACTTTGAACATGCCTGGCTTAGGGTCAGTGAACTTCAGAAACCACCACAAATGCTCACAAATGGATTCCACACCTTTTCTTCTTTTATCAGCTTCAGGGAAACCACCCTCCCCCCTCTCTTGGTGTCAGCCAGGCATTTAAAATAGACAGGTCTGCTCAGTGGCAGCACCAGGATTGGAAAATTCTTCTACATTCCCTCTCTTCTCTGGCAGATTGAGGTTTGGCATTCATTGCATCACTGAAAAAGAGGGACCATTCACATTAAAGTTGCATTTTCCAATTTATACCGATGGGGGCAAATTTAGAAGCTGGTATCAAAATTTAACTAGAAACACAAAACACCTCACCTTAGTAGAGAAGACTGCAACCTGCAGGCCATCCCATTTTGCTGCCCAGGTGCTGATAACACACCTTGCCCCTTTCTAAAATGTATTTATTGGTGTGCATTTTCCTTTTAGTACCAAAGAATAAAATCTACCAAAGAATGAAATATAATAAAACTGGGATTAATGGGTTTTCACAGGATGGTGGAGGTTGTGTGTGCTGTGTCCCATTGAGGTAGCAGTCGTGGCACTCGCCCTGTGGATAGAAAATGTTCTGTGGTGGTGTCAAAAAATGGGGGGGGTGTCAAGGAGGGTCAGTTGGCAGGGAATTGAGAAATATCCCTCTTCTCACCAGAGGACGTTATTGTCCTTCTTCCGGTGAATGTGCAGCGCTAGAGCTTTGTTTTCGAATGCAGTTCTTCTCAGAGAATACCAAGGTCTTTGTCGTGAGCTAAAAAGTTCCCCAAGCGCAGACAGCTATGATGTAGCTGCAAAGGTCCTGACCATCACTTCTGCAAACCCAACCGCGAGGCTGCTGAGCAAGGCCGAGACCTTGAGGCCTCTTCTGGTTTCTCACCCCTCTCACGCCTGAAGGCCACCACCTCTCAGCAACCACAAGGAGGCCACCTTCTGACCACGACGCCCACACGACAGGCTCGGCCGTTGCTTGGAGCAGCCGAACGGTGCAGATGTCTCCATCCTTCACTCTCGGGTTGGCAAGACAGCAGGCTGTGGGAATGTCTGCGGAGAGGAGAGAAGTATTGCATTTTGACCTAAGTTCTTGCAACCGATTGCTGAACACCGAAGGCTAGCGGCATGCTTTTTTGTGATGTGTTTTCAGCTTTTATGAGAATAGAGAGCATTCCCCCCTACTTCGCTTTGAGAAGAGATGGCTGCCTTGCTTTAGTTTCAGATTCAAAGCTTCCTCGTAAGAAAACCTTCCCTACTGAGCCCATCACCCTTTCCTACAAACAAAAGCAAGGTTTTCGTCTTCGTAGTCCTGAATAAAACCTTGTTTTCAATAGGGAACTGTCTCACGCTGTATCAGTCCATTGTTATTGAAATATACTCGGAGTCGAGAGTGGATTTCATGCTCTTTATTCAGCTCATAGTGGTGAGGAGGAATGGAAGTTCCCCCAGAATGTCTGCTTTATATACATTATTTACACAATGGGCCCCACTTGATTGGCTAATTCTGAGATTCTCCTGTAGGCCAATCAGGTTGCGGATTGACTTCCACCTGGAGCTGGATTGGGTGGCTCCTGTGGACCAATCAGACTGCTGCCTTCTGAATCCTATTGTGCTAGGACCAGTCAGACTGCTGCCTTTTAGATCCTATTCAACTCAGTACATAACAGTTATGGATCCCCTCCCCCTCGGTCCTTTTTCCTTTCTCCTTCTGTGATGGAACTCCTATTTGGGGACTTCCCTGGCTTTTTTCTGGCCCATGTAGGACCAGTCTGGATAGTTGGCCTTGGTGAAGATTTGACGTTTTCATCCCCAAAAAGTTTTTGATTTGAGTTTCTACTGAAATGAGGCTGCATTTTAATGTTGTATTTTAATCTTGTTTTTAAGTTGTGTTTTAATCAATTGTTTTTATACCTTGTGTTAGCTGCCCTGAGCCTGGTTTTGGCTGGGGAGGGTGGGGTATAAATTATTATTATTATTATTATTATTATTATTATTATTATTATTATTATCCAGGGTTTACTGTTCTGGATTTACAGAAACTGTCCCGGTTTCTGATTTGATCCCGGAATGTCCCTCTTTTCCTTAGGACGTCCCTATTTTCAACATAGAAATGTTGGCGGTTTTGCAATGGCCAGGCAGATACTTCTTGGAAGTATCCTGAGCAATCAGGATCTGAGCATAAGAGCAACTCTTCCCTTCTTTGGCTTCCAGCCACTGATATTCAGAAGCATCTCTGCCTCCAGCTATGGAATGAGAGCATAACCATCACAGCTAATTGTCCTTCTCAGATTTGTCTCATCTTCTTTTGTATCTACCCTAGTTGATGGTCATCCCTGGAGTGCCACAGTTTAACTGCGAGCCGCATAAAGAAGTTATTTTATTTTGTCTGCCCTGAATTGTTCAATGTTCAGATTCACCGGATGTCCACGAGTCCCAGCTCAAGAAATGTTGCTTCTATCAACAGTTCCATATTTAGGGTAAAAGCTGCTGGCCCTGTTTGTTTGTTTTTTGGAAAACTCAGCTGTTTATGTTACGGTCATGAGTTTATGCTCATGACTTCTTGGTCAGGAACTGAGTTTTTCCCCTGCTTACAGTCAAAGCAAAGATTATGATGAAGCATAGACTACAGAGAATTTTAACAAGCTCTTATACCAGTCCATGGTGGGGCTCATATCTTACATTCCTTAAATTTTTGGGTGGGGTGGGAGGGAATGTTCCTTTCTGCCTCTTGTTTTTTTAACTCTCTGCCTCCTGTTTTTTAACTGGTTACTGAGCCAAAAGAGGACCTGCCTTCTTATTCCACAACTGCCAGGATTACTCAGAAATCTTTACAAAGGGCAGTGTTTTTTTTCTGGGGGGACACAGGGGTACGCACACCCCTAAACATTTTGTGCATCTAACTTTGGCCTCATTAAGGGGCAGTATTTCAATATGAGTAGGAAAATTAGAGTACCCCTTGTCGCAGGAAACCCCCCCCCAACCTTCAGTTTATACAAACTCGACACACACACACACACACTCACACACGACATATGCTACGCTTCTGTTATAAATTCATAGAAAATCAACCATACATCAGATCTGCACCGTTCCACTTTTATTTTACTCCATGAAGGAAGGACTACAAAATGGGGAAGTTTTGATACAGGGCAGCCATTATCCCTTGAGCATACCAGCACATCCACAGGAGCCCTGCCCAGTTGGCATGACAACCTTGATGGTCCCAGACAGAAGACCATCAAGGTCACAAAGGACTTGCATATGGGAGTGGATTCAACATGGACTGGAACAATGGACAATGATCAGATTTTCCCTCTGGGGGCAGGAAACTGCCAACTCCCCTTTGACCTCTGGAAATGACTCATGGGGAGGGGGAAAGGAGGAACCAGCCAGGTGACAGGACACTCAGGTTACCACCACAACTCCTCCCTCAACCCATCCTTTTTGTGATGTTTCAATGATGTAGTCATGATGTAGTTGTGATGTAGTTCTAGGGGTGTAGTTTGGGGGATTAGTAACTGATAAAAGTTGGGGTCTTGTTTTGTTCTGGGCTTCCATTTTGTTTCACCTGGTGGCAGGTGGGAGTCCTGTCGCGACAGTCTTCAATAGCCTACTGGCTGCTGTTTTGCTCTGGTAGTCCTGGCTGGTGTCCTTGTTTTTTTGTCCAAGGGAGCCCTCAGATTTCTCCGTTAACACCCTAAACATTATTTTTAGAAGGAAGGAAAGCGCTGAGTAAGGGAATATATAGAAAGTCTTTTTCTGGTCTTTTCTTTTCTTTGTGGTTTTTAATTCAGAAAATGCAAAGAGGGTGGGTTTTTTTAGAGGAAGGTATTTACATAGGGTTTTTTAATATCATGGTTGTATGCAAAATAATTATTAATTAATTTTTTTCTAAGCCACACAGAAAACCTCGTGCTACGCAGCAGCATGCAAATGCCAACAACACAATTAAAGGAACAGGAAGTAAAGAGGAATAAATTTCACACTGTGACATAATGAGCACATGATAATCTGTTCCCCCTTACATGATTTTGGTTATTTTTCCTGTGGATTTGCAAATGCCAAAAGAGGAGGCTTGCAACAACAACATGGTGAAAATTTCTGGGACTTCACACAGAGCAGACACTTTCCACAGCCAGACTGAAGGTTGTGTTTTTAGTGGCTTCGGTGCTTCTCCGGTTAAGTTTTTTTATTGATGTTTTGGGGAAACAGCTGTAAAAAATACCAACAAAATAAACCGAGTCCTCTTAAAGGTAGCTCTCTTGACCCTTACCTACCCATAGAAGGCATGCCACTTTGAGTTACTTGGGGGGAAAGTTCAGGAAAATTGGTCAGCATTTTGGTTCCCGCGGGTGGCGCTGTGGGTTAAACCACAGAGCCTAGGGCTTGCTGATCAGATGGTCGACGGTTCGAATCCCCGTGACGGGATGAGCTCCCGTTGCTCGGTCCCTGCTCCTGCCAACCTAGCAGTTCGAAAGCATGTCAAAGTGCAAGTAGATAAATAGGTACCACTCCGGCGGGAAGGTAAACAGCGCTTCCGTGCACTGCTCTGGTTCGCCAGAAGTGATGCTGGCCACATGACCCGGAAGCTGTACGACGGCTCCCTCGGCCAATAAAGTGAGATGAGCGCCGCAACCCCAGAGTCAACCACGACTGGACCTAATGGTCAGGGGTCCCTTTACCTTTATCCTACAATGCCCGAATTTCAGTGCAACATTCCCTGATATTCAAAAGACTGCAAGCGCTTTCCCTTGACTTTGTGCATTTTCATATGCCATTTTTGCCAATTTTTGTACACACTTTCCCCCCCTAATGCCACATTTTTAAATTTTTTTATTTTGCACTGATATTTTGGCTGGAGAACTGCATTGCAAAATTTGGAGAGGAGCAAATAACAATAGTAATTCAAAATGCAAAGGCCGGTTTCTCTTCGGTTTTTGACTCATTCTGGGGTGTGTGAGTTGGGTAGATAAGGGAGCTTCATGCTAAAATAGAAACCAGACTGAGATTCTTCCTTCTCTAAACTCTAGGCAGGGAATCCCCTACATGCAGTGCTTTTTTCTGGGGGTACGCACACCCCTAAACATTTTGTGAATCTAAGTTTGGCCTCATTGAGGGGCAGTATTTCAATACGTGTAGGAAAATGAAAGTACCCCTAAACATTTTTTTAGGGGGAGGGAAGAGTAACATGTAACCCACATTCCTCGCAAACATATGTAAAAGGGAGCTGAGCAGGTCTTTAAATTTATTTTTCAATCTTTGCTAATCCTGTGACTCACATTCTTTTCCTTGGTGGTTAATAATAATAATAATAATAAAAATAATAAAAATGAAGTTTTACGTTGTGTATATCTGCTGGAAAATGTAAAGGCATTTCCTCCCTTTCCCGACCACAACTTTCAGTCTGACTAAGTTATCTGAACCTGAAGCAGTTGCTAACTCTCTTAAGCAGCGCTTATCGGAAAGAAAGAAGGTGGTCGTCTGTTATGTACTGAGTTGAATAGGAACCAAAATGCAGCAGCCTGATTGGTCCTAGAACAATAGGATTCAGAATGCAGCAGTCGTCAACAGGCTCATCACAGCTATCTGCCAATCACCCATTCCCACCACCCTTCTGAGTAATACCCCTCCCCACCTTCTCACTATATAGAAGGGTCTGGAAACTTCTGTTTCAGTGTATCTGAAGAAGTGTGCATGCACACGAAAGCTCATACCAAGAACTGACTTAGTTGGTCTTTAAGGTGCTACTGGAAGGAATTTGTTTTGTTTTGTATATAAAGTTTTGTATATAAAGCAGACATTCTGGGGGAACGTCCATTCCTCCTCACGGCTATGAGCTGAATAAAGAGCATGAAATCTACTCTTGACTCCGAGTATATTTCATCTTCTAGATTGAGGGTGGGGGCTCAGGCCCGGGGACCAGATGTAGACCCCTAGGCTACTCTGTCTGCCCCCTGAGACTCTCCCCACACCATGTCTCTCACTTTCCCTGCTTTGCACCCTCCCGGGGGTCTTTTTGCCTGTCTGGAAATATGTCCTTGAACTCCGATCCTGCCTTTTGCTCTTGTTCTAAGAACTTTGAGGTCTCAAACCGGGGTAGGCAACCTAAGGCCTATGGGCCACAAGCAGCCCAAAGGGGTCCTTTAACCAGCCCATGAGCTGCCCCCAAATTGAGCCGCCTGTTTGGCGAGTCCCCACGCGCTGCACTAAATTGGCGCAGCACTGCGCGGGGACTCGTTTCCACGGCGCTGGAAGCCATGTCTGTGCATGCGCAGATGCCAGAAACCGCATCTGCACAGACACAGATGCTGGAATTCTTGAGCGCACGCATGAACGCGCGCACACGATCCAGCCCACAGAGGGATCTCTGCTGGAGTGAACCGGCCTAGGCGAGGTAAACCTTGCCAACCCCTGGAAATATAGAATAAATATTCATAAATGCACGCATATCTAAATATATGAACCATTTGTCTGAAATAGTACAGGAGAGCAATCCTGAAGCCATTTTGACTCTCCCAATGACCTCAAATATTCCTCTGCTGTAAGGGAGGCAAACGGGGAAAGCCTTCCCATTGTCTTTTTGCTTGCAAATCCTGTCTTAAGGGCACATTTGCATATGAATTGGTGAGCCTGTGACCTGGATTCAGGAACTAAAAGTATTAACCATCACAAAAGAATGGCCAGGCTGCCCGGGTAATGCAACCAGTGACCCTTATCAGGTATCCTGGCAGACAGGATTTCTGCTGTAGACCGCCTCCTTCTGTGATGTATGCATGATGTTTTGGGAGGTGGTCTTGGGCTACAGGCTGGGCAATTTCAAGAGTCTATATAAGGGCTTGCACACCGTTGTTCAGGGTTCTCCTCCCTCCTGTGTGTGGTGAGTGGGGACCCCATTGCAACTGTTCTTTGAATAAAGATCAGACTTACTAGCTGCTTTGCTTCTGTTGGCCTCTGTTATTTCTTCTTCTGATAGGGAACCCACTTAAGGACTCTGTATGGGCTCCAGAATACCCCATAAGGAAAAAGGAGCAGTTTTTCTTATAACACTGTTGTTGTTAGGGGTCTTTTTTGGGAGAAAGAGCCAGGATACCCCTCAGCAAAATAGGAGACTGAGGATGGAAACTCCGTTCAAATAATCCTTCAATCAAAACTGAAACTTTGAGTACTCCCTCCCCCCAAAAAAGTCCATCCAAAAATAAAATGGTCCATTCAGCAGCAATCACAAGATGCTGACTGACCTTTCAAGTGAATCTCAAACTTCCCTGGAGGAGTAAAAAATCTGATTAGGAAGGGATTTTCAAGCCCACGGCAAATCTTCAAAAAGATCATCAGTCTTGAGTTACCCTTATTTCTACAAACTAAAGAAGAGGAGCTTTGAGTGGATGACAGACCAGCTTTTGTTTTAAACAAGGATGACCAAAGCTAATGCGAATTCAATATGTTTTAACTGTTTTAATTCTGAATTTTAAAGTGTGGTAACCTACCCTGGGGCCTGCTGGTGAAAGGCAGTTAATAAAGTTCATAGTGATAATAATCCATACTGTCAGGGATCTGTTGGCTGAGAAGGGGGGAGAGATAGGAATGTACAGGGAGCCACCTCCTTTAATGAGCAGCTGCACTTTATCAGAGAGAGAGGAGTAGGAGGGGCTGTCAGGAAACACAGAAACAGAGAGAAAGGAACAGCCTACAACGCTTCGATTTTTAAGTAAGGAGAGGAGGAAAAGGGGGGTGGCTCAGGAAGTTTCTATGCTGGAAAGGGAAAAGGCACGAGCCACTTCCGGCAACTGATAGAAACTGAGGAAGACATGCTTTTAAGAGCTTCAAACTGTACATAGTTTTAGGACTTAATAAATCTTGTAAAAGCTGGCTGGAATCCTGGGTTGTTATCTCAGCTAGCACCCACATATCATCCTGACACTTACAATTATTATTTTTTTGCATGCAGTTGTACCTAATGTACACTGTCAGGGAACTGCCATCAGAGCCAGAGGAGGAGGGAAGGCTCCAGAGCGATGCTGGAGAGGGTCCCAGCAGGGAGAGAGGCAGCCCAGCTGCTGGGGAAGGAAATCAACGTAACACCAGGAGAGAAGGGGGGCAGATGGGGGAATCGGAGAAAAGGCTCCAGGACTCTTCAACGGAGACTAGTGGGGAGAGCACAGGTGCTCCGCTGCCCACACCCTCCCTGCGCAGAAGACTTCCGCGCAGGGAGAGTAGGAGGAGACTTGGCGTCAAAGAACTTTTTTGCTGGAAGAAGTTCAAGAAACGCCCACTGACGGATTCTGCCAGCGACTGAGACAGCCACGCAGTGAAGGGCTGTCCAAACAGAAAGGGTTCAACCAGGCAACCTAGCCAGGAGTGGCGGCAACTTACGCATCAGCAACCCCCTAGAACCATTACATACACACTTTGGCAAAGAACCACCCTGACAGAATGCATCACACATATATATTTCTTTAGGCACAGTTTCTCCTGTTATACCATTTTCGTTTGAATGGAGAACTGCACCACAGAATTCGAGGAGGTGCCAATTTGGAAGGGCAGCTCTGCTTCCCATAGTATTTCGGGAAGGGCTGGTGAAACAGCTTTGCAAGTCAAATGCAAGCTGATATGAATTTCCACCCCCTCGTCACAAATGCCTTCCCTTCCCCCAAACAGCGATATTCATTCCTTTCCCCGCAACGTTGTAAGCAGACAGCTTGGTCAGAATGCAACCACGAAAAGACGAAACTAGAATTCGTGGGCAGTGGCACGATGCTTTCGATGGGATGATGCAAGAAAGACTAAGACTCGTATGAACCAGATGGTTGTATTAGCCTTGTTGACATGAGATGAGATTTAGCTAGGGGGAAACGTCCTCATTCTCCAGTCCAAAGCTCTGGTGCTCAGAGAATCAGCAGCGGTCTTGGACTCAGCGGTAAAAAATCAGCATCGCAGACTCCAGCAACTGTTTTGAAACACTCCATGCAGTGTGGGTGCCGTAGCCGTCCCAGTCAAAGGCCGTGTAGTCGCCGCACTGCCGGCTTGATTCTGGAAAGTATCCTCCTCCACCGACACAGAACTGGAGAAAGGAAATTTGGGAGAGTCTAGCTCGGAACTGGGAGTGGCCTTCATCATATTCAGCTTCGCCAGCGGGACAAAGCAGCTCCCAAACTTATCCTGCCTCTTTTATTATTATTTACTGCATTTTTCACTCTATAAGATGCACCAGACCACAAGACGCACCTAGTTTTTGGAGGAGGAAAACAAGGGAAAAAAATATTCTGAATCCCAGAAGCCAGAACAGCAAGAGGGATCGCTGCGCAGTGAAAGCAGCGATCCCTCTTGCTGTTCTGGCTTCTGGGATAGCTACGCAGCCTGCATTCGCACACACATTTCCCCTTACTTTTTTAGGAGGGAAAAAGTGAGTCTTATAGAGCAAAAAATACGGTATTTATCACACTTTTTTTCCCTGCAAAGTGGAATACGTGGTTTCCTCCCCCCCCCCCTCGTTTAATCCCCGCAACAACCCTGTGAGGTAGGTTAGTCTGAGAGGCAGCAACTACCCCCACCCCCACCCCAAAAGGTAAAACCCAGTGATTTCCGTGGCTGAGCGGGGATTTGAACCACAGTCTCCCAGGTCCTAGTCCAACACTCTAACCGCTACACCACCCCGAGAGTGGATCTAAACACAGTGGGGAAACCACTATAAATACAGTGGCACCTGGGGTTACAGATGCTTCAGGTTACAGACACTTCAGGTTACAGTCTCCGCTAACCCAGAAATAGTACCTCGGGTTAAGAACTTTGCTTTAGGATGAGAACAGAAATCGCACGGTGGCAGCAGGAGGCCCCATTAGCTAAAGTGGTACTTCTGGTTAAGAACAGTTTCAGGTTAAGAACGGACCACCGGAACAAATGAAGTACTTAACCCGAGGTACCACTGTACTGCATTTTTTCGTTTATAACATTGCCCCAAGTATAAGACGCCCCACCCCCTATTTTGGGGACTCCAAATTGAGAAAATGGAGGGAGATTGTATCCATGTATAAGACAACCCACAATTATCAACATAATTTAAAATTTTAAAAAACCTAGTCTTATACCCGGAAAAGTACGGTAAGCCAGAAATTATATTGTTTTAAATAAAAGGAGAAAAAATCCAAGGGGAAATCCAAGGGTGTAGGTAGTTGGCAGCGGCTCACCCTGGGTGGCATCCCTAAGAGGGGTGACAAAACCCCCCCTGAGCGGAACACACCCCGCCCCCCTGGGCACCAATCGCCCCCAATGGGCACCAAGGGCCCCCCTGGGCAGCTCCTCTACCCCCACCCCTCTAGGTGCCTGAGCAGCTAGCTCCGCCGCTGGGGAAATCTCGTTTTAAACCATTCCTTCTCTCTTCCGCCATCTGCTGTTAAATGTGTAAAACGCGTTCAGTTCCTTTTTTCTTTGCTAATGTAGCTGCTTTTGAATTCTGGTGCTGGAGGAGACTCTGGAGAGTCCCATGGACTGCAAGAAGATCCAACCTCTCCATTCTGAAGGAAACCAGCCCTGAGTGCTCACTGGAAGGACAGATCCTGAAGCTGAGGCTCCAGTACTTTGGCCACCTCATGAGAAGAGAAGACTCCCTGGAAAAGACCCTGATGTTGGGAAGGATGGAGGGCACAAGGAGAAGGGGACGACAGAGGACGAGATGGTGGGACAGTGTTCTCAAAGCTACCAGCATGAGTCTGAGCAAACTGCGGGAGGCAGTGGAAGACAGGAGGGCCTGGCGTGCTCTGGTCCAGGGGGTCACGAAGAGGCGGACACGACTAAACAACAACAACAAGGTAGCTGAGTCCTGGTTCTCTTTCCACCAACTTACAACTCACCGTTTCTGTGTTACAGCCGGTGGCTTTGATCCCAGCACAGAGCGCCATGGCAGCTTTCTCGTGGTTGAAGACCCGGAACTGTATGTAGCCAGCGACAAATTCACCTGGAAAGACAGAGAGGCGGGGAGGGAGAACACAGTCTTGGTGGCTGAGAGCAACTGACAGCTTTCTCCTCCTCCGTGAATTTGTGTAATCCTCTTTGAAAGGCATGGGGTCAAAGCTCACGTCCGCAACACATATATAAAACAGATGATGCACATTCAACGTACCTTTAAGTCACACAGCTCCGCCCCCAAAGAATCCTGGGGGTTCTAACTTACCCCTCCCCGAGCTACAATTCCCTTTACAAACTAAATTTCCCAGGATCCTTTGAGGAAAATCCATGTGGGTATATCTTCAGACCGTAATGGACTTGCCTCTGGAATTTGGAGAGTAATAGAACGCCGTTTGCTGCGCATTTCCAGTGTCGTAGACGACAGGGACAATGGGGCCATTATTAGCTGGGCAGCTGCCGAGCCCAAACTTGACTGGGTATTGCTGGAAAGAAGAACAAATGGGAAATAAACCAGAGAGAGAGAGAGAGAGAGAGAGAGAGAGAGAGACACCTTGGCCTTTTCAACTTAGAAGCATACAAGCCTGAGCATCAAATTTGTTTGAAAAGAATATACAGTGGTACCTCGGGTTAAGTACTTAATTCGTTCCAGAGGTCCGTTCTTAACCTGAAACTGTTCTTAACCTGAGGCATCACTTTAGCTAATGGGGCCTCCTGCTGCCGCCGTGCCGCTGGAGCACAATTTCTGTTCTCATCCTGAAGCAAAGTTCTTAACCTGAAGCACTTTTGTTTCGTTGAAGTGTATGAAGTGTATGTAACCTGAAGCGTATGTAACCCGAGGTACCACTGTAATTGCATCATCCTCCCTGTGTCCTTCCTTATTTACTTATTAATTTGATCACATTTAAGGACATAAGAAAAGCCTGCTGGATCAGACCAATGGCCCATCTAGTCTAGTATTCTATTCTCTCATTGGTCAACCCAGTGCCCCAATGGAAACCCTCAAGGAGGGCCAGGGCACAAGAGATATTCTCCCCTTCTCCGGTTTCCAACAACTAGCATTCAGAAGCATTTACAGCATCCAGACAGAGGTGAAGCTAGCTGCTCCGACACTCAGCGCGGCGCTCATGCTGTACACCCGGGGGTTGGGCCATGGGGGCAGGGCCAGCATCCCTTTCCCATGTTTTCCCTAACGAAGTCATAACAGAGGGCAGAGTGAAGTTGCGTGGCGAGTTCCCACCCCCCACCAGGATAAATAAAGACACGAGACACCATAATTAAGGTTAATTGGGCAAATTAGTCCACAACTTTATTGAATTCAGGAATGAGAGGCATTGGCTTAGGCATTGGTCCTATCGACTATCCGGCTCCAGCCCATTTGCTAGAGACACGGGGAAGGGTTAACACTAATCGGGGGAGTCTCCCGCCGAGGCACGTCGACTAGGAGCTCCCCCGGGTCACCGCTCTGGGGCGTGCCTTTGGCCCACACCTCCATAGGCTTCGGACAGGGCCACACCCCCCGGAGTCCTTTAACGGACCACCCTTCGCTCACTGGGGGGAGGTGATGGCATTCCTCCCCCCCCACACATCCTCTTAACCCCTTCTTACCAATGCCTACCGCCAATGCCGAAAAGTTGTGACGAGTTGCTACGAGGTAGGCGAAAAACCAAAAGGCTACAAATTGCCAATTGGGAAAAATTCCTACCATGCCCCTTTCAGCAACAGACTGAAGTCCATAGCAAAGTCAAAGACCTACCTAAGCCTAGTTAAAGGGAGGGAAGGTGGGAAAACGTGGGGGCGAGCCGGCGAAAAGAGGGCGAGCCCCGTCTGCACCGGCCCTAAATAGGGCAGACCCAGCCGGGATTCCCCTGTTCTCGCGGGGGCTGAAACCAGCCCCCGCTCACGTGGGGGTGGGCGTGAAGCCCGCAACCCCACCTCCTGGGCAGGCCGGAAGTGGCTTTGTGATGTGATGGGAACCTGGACCTCTGAGATCTACATCTGAGGCTTTCGGGTATTTGGAAATCTCCTGCTCTCCAACACACATCGCCACCTCCTTGTGAGAGGTCCAGGCTAACTGAGGCACTAAATATTGACTGTCCATTCAGCCACATCAGTTACCTGATAAAGCCCGTGAAGGTTCCCTCCTTCTACAGACAAGAACCCGGTCTCGGTGTGATACCTCAAGAAGGCAGAGTCACGCCATTCCCTCATGGGGGTGTTGTTTGGGACATGCCAGATGGCCATATCCCGTGCTTGGAGGTCAGAGTAGCCTGGATTCTGTAAAATATTAAAAGAGGGTAGGGGGAAACACCTATATATTTAGTCAGGGCCTTATTCTGCAATCAGAGTGCCTCAGTGGTGGATTCATAATGGACCATCCACACAAGACTCTGCTTTAATACCGTATTTTTCACTCTATAGGACACACCCGACCATAAGACGCACCTAGTTTTAGAGGGGGAGAACAAGGGGGGGGAATTTTCTCCCTCTCTCCGCAGCGCCCCTTCAGCGAAACAGCAGGAGAACGGAGGCTTTGTGTTGCTTTCGCTGAAGCCATGGAGCCTGCATTTGTTCCATAAGACGCACACACATCTCCCCTTAATTTTTGGAGGGGAAAACGTGTGTCTTATAGAGCAAAAGATACGGTAGGTGTTCTGTGATGCTTCCACGAGGTTAACACATTGCTGCCATCTAGAGGGACGACTCCATAACTCAACCAAGGTGGAATGAAAAGTTAGGCAGGAAGTTATAGGGCAGGGGTCAGCAACCTAAGGCCCATGGGCTGGAAGCAGCCCACGGAGGTCATTTGACCTGTCCACAAGCCCCCACCCCCAACTGAGCTGGCCAGCGTGACTAAGCTGCTTCTGGCACAACAGAACACCGTGAAGGAAACCAGAGCACATGGAAATGCTGTTTACTTTCCAGCCACAGCGGTACCTATTTATCTGCTTGCACCGTGTGCTTTTGAACTGCTAGGTTGGCAGGAGTTCAGACAGAGCAACAGGAGCTCACCCCGTCGCAGGGATTCAAACCGCCGACCTTCTGATTGGCAAGCCCAAGAGGCTCAGTGGTTAGACCACAGCGCCACCCACGTCCTCAAGAAACTCAAGAAAGGTAACAGAGCCTCACCTTATAGTCATCACACGTTGAGCCCACAGCTGTCCCAAAGGTGTTGTTATTGGACCAGTTGCCTTCTCCACTTGGGTAATTGGCAGTGTTCCCTTGTTGACTAGACCAGCGATCTCCCAGGGTGCACTTCCCATAAATGTTGTTCTCGTGGATGCTGGCCACCAGCGTCCAGCCACCTCCATTGGTGGACATGTCGCAGAAGGTTTGGTAGATCTCACCGTCCTCCGTTCTCAGGAAATACAACCCATCTGCCGATGAGCCAAACAGGCTATCATTATGACCCTCTCTCCGTTGGCGGCATTGACTCTGATCACATTTTATAATCCTTGCCACATCTCAGGCGTGGAGAGTCCTCCCCTCCCTTCGGTAACTCCACAGATAAGAATTAACGAGCATTTGATATATTTATGGTCCTTTTATTACAGCATCATGTCGCAAGCACAAATATACAGCTCTTCACAAGGAGGGTAGCTGGCTACTCTAAATCCTTCCTCCGACCTCCGCAACAATTAAGTTCATTCCTCCCTCTGCCTCTTTTGCTCCTTGATACGCTCGGACCTCCGAGTCCACGGTGAGGGCAGTGTCCCCCACACTCTCAAGTAGCGTCTCAGCTAGCTGCACCCTCCCTTCTGTCTCCCTTGTCATTATCTCATAACTAGGTAGCTCCTCCCTAAGCTGTTCAGCTCCTGTCTCTTTCTGTTTCTGAACAGGTTGTGGACGGAGGGGGGCAACTCTTCCCCCTACAGCTCTCCATCACAGAGAAGCTGGTCTGCCATAGAATGCAGTCCCCAGTTCTCGTTTTCAGACCATTCCCTGACACCGCGGTGAGCATAGAATCATAGAATTGTAGAGTCGGAAGGGACGTAAAGGGGCATTTGGTCGAACCCCCTTGAGATGCCTACGAAGAGCCCCTGATCGGGCGTGTCTCCTTCCTGGCTTACCTACCTGGAGCTCCTTCCAGAGCTGTTTTGATTTCCTTGCAGCTCCGAGGGAGGGTCTGGAGGAGGTTTGGGACCAGGCCCTGCTGGTTCTGGAGGCAACTGGCATCTTCCCATTTGACCATCAGCTTGAGGATGTCTCTTTTCAAGGAGGTGATGCAACCGTCCGTGTCTGCGCAGAAGGGGCTCCTTATTAGACTCAGGAGAGGAAAAGTGGAGTGCATTTATTGGGGAAAGAGGTGGGAATGTGTTTTGTGGACCTCTCAATCTACAGTCATACCTCCTGTTATGATAGCTTCAGGTTGTGCGTTTTCAGGTTGCGTCGCACGGCAACCCAGAAGTAATGGAACGGGTTACTTCCCGGTTTCGCCGCTCACGCATGCACAGATGCGCAAAATGATGTCATGCGCATGCGCAGAAGTGGCGAATCACGACCCATGCATGTGCAGATGCAGGTTGCGTTCTGTTCAGGTTGTGAATGGGCCTCCGGAACAGATCCCATTCGCAACCAGAGGTGCCACTGTAAAGTCTTCTGGGTGGTCTTATTTCATGCCATCACCATGATAAATTCTCATAATCCTGCCCCACATTCCCACCCAGCTGCCAAACACCGCCTCAATTTAGGATGTCTGATGAAGAGTAGGATCAGGCACTGAGACTGCTATGCCTAAAGAACCACTTTCCCCCTTAAAACCGTCTGAGGATCTTCTTTGTGTCCTACCTTCAAGGGAGGTCCAGAGGTTGGCGGTGAGAGAACAGGGCCTTCCCTGTAGTAGCCGTGCTGTTAAGGGAATGTTTCCCCTGGCAATTTGACTGGCGTCGATTTCGTCATCATTTCAGTACCAGGCAAAATCATTTTTCTATTTTTCTAGGCAGTTGGGTAGCACCAATGACGTTATGTGACACCGTTAAAACTCCTTTCTATTTATTTTATTATTTTATTCCTTACCTTGATTGTAAATCGATTTGAGGCTTTTTAAAAATCTCCCTATATAGAGCCATATGACTGGAAAATCCCAGACTTTGCATGGCGGAAATTTCAATAAAACAATGAAAGGGGGGGGGGTTGATACAATGGCTACTGCAATTGACACAAGTAATAGGCTTTCTTCCAAAAGAAAATAAATGAGCACTGAGCCACTGATATATTACATATATTACAAGTGAGCTCTTGCATTAGAAATTGTTTAAGATAAAACCTATTTGGAAGAGAAACTACTCTGGCCATTTTTCTGGATGTTTATTGTTTGTTTACAGATAGTTGCTTTGGTGATATTGTCTTGTGGAGCTGTTGGCAGCCTTTCGAAATGTCTGGGAAAACTTGGGGGAAATGTGTTAGCGGGGTTTTTTTTTGCTGAAATGTTTAAGAAATTGCTACAAAACTGGGAGGGGGGGGTTGCGAAAACTTTGGTCAATAAACTTTGGCACTGGTGGAGGCATTCTATGTCTTGCATATGTGTGAGAAAGAAAGAAAGAAAGAAAGAAAGAAAGAAAGAAAGAAAGAAAGAAAGAAAGAAAGAAAGAAAGAAAGAAAGAAAGAGAGAAAGAAAGAAAGAAAGAACTGGGGTGGAGAAGGAAATATATTTTTGTCCTTTTGGAGGGCAGCTCCTCTGTGAGACAGTGGTCTTGAAGCATAAGGTAGTGTGGCCCTTTTGTTGGTTCAGAAGCGGAGAAGGAAAGGAAATGTCAGTGTGGTTTTAGGGAGGAACATTGAGGCAATAAAAGCTTTACAAAACATTATGTAACTACTTCTCCCCTCTTCCCCTATGAACATACATAGACTTACCACACTCCAAACCTTTTGGGAAGACAATCACACAAAGCAGAATGGCCACAAGCGCCTTCATTCTTCTGAGTGGGAGGGATCAAGTTTATTTCGTGAGAATCTCTCTTCACCCCCTACAAAAAAAAAGTCTCTCAGGCAGAAATCCACATGAACCTGACCTTGGAAGAGTTTGTAAGTAAACTATTTTTAACTTACCAAATGTGTGGTCTTTTTCTATGCTGGGGGGAGAAGCGAACTTTGTAACTCACTTTAAAGGGCACATTTTAAGGATCTAGCAGCCTTTATCTCCACACTTTGCTGAATATTTTGTGACTATAAATCTCTGCTGAGGTTCTCTCACCAAAGAGTACCAAAGTACTCTTTGCATCCCAACAAAAACTGCAATGTCAGCAATTCCAATTTCCTGATTCAGTCCACAATCCAAGGAAAACACACCATGTTTACACTTTCTGAAAAAATATGTGAACCAAAGTACAGCCATCCTTTTAAACTGGCACTGAATTTTGCAACGAAGTCCTCCAGCCAACAAGTGTACAGTATATACAAATAGATTGCATATACTATTGTGAAGTGTGCATAAAGATAAATACACCTGTGACTATTGCATGCAAAAAAAATACATTATATTACAGGAAACAACTTTGTAAAAATGTGTCTGTTGGACATATCCATATGAATGAGGATATTAGGAGAAATTTGCACTAAAATGCTGATAAATTTTCATGAGCACATTTTTAAATTTGTGGAAATTTGGTGAACCGAACTTAGGGCTGAAAACACCAGGAACAGTTTCACCCAGTCCTGCTCCTAGATGATTGGAGGTTGCACAAAAATGCTTTCAGGCTTTATTTTGGAACTGAAAGCCTCCTCCACCCGCCCACCCCTGCTTGAAATTTCTTTGTTCCAGTTGCAGAAGCGGAACTGTCCCCAAGGCCATGAGAAATGCCTGTCAAATAAATCTGAGGGAAAGAGAACAGACTAACATGGGGAGGGGTCATTTTATTACAAAGCCAGGCCAATATTCTAGAGGGCAGAGAGAAGGGGAGAATTTTCAAGGCAAGCAAAATATTGCAGTGGGTGTGGCATAGACCACCCCTTCAGCCAGACAGGATGGCTGAACTGTTGCAACTAGTCTCCAGACCACAGAGTCTTGCATCTCCTTCCCAAAGCCTGGCATATTACCCAGGTCTGCCCCTAAAGAGAGGGCTTTCTCCAGTGACAACCCCTAATCTGCAGAATTCCCTCCCCACAGAGGTCTATTGCGAAGCTTCAAAATGTAGCTTCTGGCATGTCATTAAGACCCACCTCTTTATCCTGGCCCTTGACACCACATGTATCTGTATATACCGTATTTTTTGCTCTATAAGACTCACTTTTTCCCTCCTAAAAAGTAAGGGGAAATGTGTGTGTGTCTTATGGAGCGAATGCAGGCTGCACAGCTATCCCAGAAGCCAGAACAGCAAGAGGGATTGCTGCTTTCATTGCGCAGCGATCCCTTTTGCTGTTCTGGCTTCTGAGATTCAGAATACTTTTTTTCTTATTTTCCTCCTCCAAAAACTAGGTGCATCTTGTGGTCTGGTGCGTCTTATAGAGCAAAAAATACGGTATTTTAGATCTCACCCTGTTTTTTTGGACCGTAATTCGCATTAAACTGGTGTTGTCGTTCTTGTTGTTCTTGTCGTTTTACGCTGCCAGCACCCACCCTGGAACCTTAAGGTGAAGGGTAGGTAAGGAATCCAGTTAATGATAATGAATTAATTAATTAATTAATATCTCACCCTTTCAGCAGCTTAGCTCGTTTGGAGTTTCTAACGGTGGCCGTGGAAATGGAAGGAAAGGCGCTGGCGTTCTGCCAACTGCCCTCTGCTTTAGACAAACGGACCTTAGTCGAGGATGAGGAAATCTAAGCAGGTGACCAGCAGTGACCTGGGCTTCTTGGCACACACAAGGCAGGAGGGCAGTGGATTGACTGCAGAAGGGATCATCCTTTCTTTATTTGTATTTTTCCTTCAAGTATTCCTTCCAGGGCTTACCATCTGCAAATTCTGCTACCAATCTTTCCAACCCAGTGGTCCTCAAAGAGGATGGTACAGCCCCCTGGGGGGGGGGATGAGATTACCTGGTGGTGCTGAGAGCTAAGAAGGGGGCACAGGGGTACTGGAGGTGTAAATGTCTACCAGACGTTGAAAACCTCATATCAGTGGGTCACGTTCATCATTTTTTGTTAAACTGATTAAACTATGTAGTTTTAGTTGGATTTTGAATAAACATGCAATTATTTTTTACTGTTTTGAATTTTATTGCTTTGCTTCTAGTGGGCTGTGCAAGCCACTATTCTAAATAATGCTTCTTATAGCATAAAAGTAAAGGAACCCCTGACCGTTAGGTCCAGACGTGGCCAACTCTGGGGTTGTGGCGCTCATCTCACTTTACTGGCCGAAGGAGCTGGAGTACAACTTCCGGGTCATGTGGCCAGCATGACTAAGCCACTTCTGGCAAACCAGAGCAGCGCACGGAAACGCCGTTTACCTTCCCGCTGGAGCGGTACCTATTTATCTACTTGCACTTTGACGTGCTTTTGAACTGCTAGGTGGGCAGGAGCAGGGACTGAGCAACGGGAGCTCACCCCGTCGCGGGGATTCGCACCACCAACCTTCCAATCAGCAAGCCCTAGGCTCTGTGGTTTAGACCACAGCAACACCTGTGTCCCTTCTTATAGCATATTATCATTTTATGTATTAAATTTGTATACCACCTCTATACCTGTAGATCTCAGGGTGGTTCACAACATAGGGTAGGGGGCACTGGGGTTGAGTTTATGGAATCAAGGGTGCGGGGGACTAAAAACGGTTAGGGAGCCAGTGAGCTAAGTTCTTTGTCCACACAAGAGCTCATGAAAGGAGAGCTGGAGGCTGCCGGGAAACTATTTCCATTCAAATACATAGGTGCTGTGCCAGTAATAGCATGGATGGATGGATTAGCAATATATCTATTGCTTATTATTGTAGTTTCTAAGCGCTGTGCAAGAGCAATATAGCACAGAGTCAGTGAACATAAACTGTGCATTTTGTGTGACCATGACAGCATTTTGTTTATGCAGCTATTTTGTACAGAGTTTGCAGTGTTTGCAATTTAATTCAATTTCCTGCCCAGATCGCCTGCCGTTCTGGCTGCCAATTTCTCACTACACGCCTCCAAGCTGTTAAATTAACTTCAGCACGCCCTCTTGTGGGTCGTTGGTTTAAAACACTTTATAGAGTGACCCTCTGTAGAAGAGTGAAGTCCTGTACCTTTAGAATCACAGGATCATAGAATTGCGGAGTTGGAAGAGGCCATGAGCATCATCTAGTCCAACACCCCTGTGCTGCAGAAATCTCGGCCAGATCATCCATGACAGGTGGCCATCCAAACCTTGGTTAAACTGTGCATGTTATTTAATATGAGAGGGACCTAGACTTGCCAGTTTTCACCGGCCCTGTTTGTCAGAAACACAACCGTAGAGAAAGAGATTACATTGCACATTTGGTGACTGGAGTGGCAATGAAAATACGCATGAACTGGTGTACTGAAAGTTAGGAGGAATGTCTGAATTAGAGATACAGGGATCCTCTCCTTTCTAACTTCATTGCTAGACACCCTGTTTTGTATGCATTTCATTATGGGAATATGTCTCGTACCCAATCATTGTGACATGACGTGGCTTGAAGGAATCAAAATCTAGAAATTCATTGGAGGCTACGTCACCACACACACACACACAAACACACAGACTCATTCTTCTTCCCCTTTTAGTTTCCAGGTCATTCCACGCAAAATCAACTGATTTTAATATTCGACCGTGCTCTCACAACTCAGATTTTCTTTTTTTAAAAAAATAGCTATGAGATAGCTCATAGCTATGTACATAGCTATGAGATAACCTCAAATTAATTTTTTTAGATTTTTTGGTCCAAATTTGGGTGCAGGATAATTTTTTTGAAAATTTCGATTTTTGAGTGATTTAGGCTAATGCAATTTCTGTGTCAGTTTAGAGAAAACCTCCTGTTTCACTTATTTTTCAACTGGGCTTATTTTGGTATCAAAATAAAGCTAATTGTGGTCTCTTTCCACATCTTTCCAAAATAAGGTATAAAAATGGTATTAAGTGCCACAGAAAAGGGTCACCAACCATTCAAAGTGAATTTTTGTCATTTTATTCCCGGTAGATTTTATTCCCGGCTGATCACCGAAGAATTGATGCTTTTGAATTCTGGTGCCGGAGGAGACTCTTGAGGGTCCCATGGACTGCAAGAAGATCCAACCTCTCCATTCTGAAGGAAATCAGCCCCGAGTGCTCACTGGAAGGACAGATCCTGAAGCTGAGGCTCCAAGACTTTGGCCACCTCTTGGGAAGAGAAGACTCCCTGGAAAAGACCCTGATGTTGGGAAAGATGGAGGGCACAAGGAGAAGGGGACGACAGAGATGGTGGGACAGTGTTCTTGAAGCTACAAACACTGCGGGAGGCAGTGGAAGACAAGAGGGCCTGGCGTGTTCTGGTCCAGGGGGTCACGAAGAGGCGGACACGACTAAACAACAACAGATTCGATATGCCATAGCACACAAACCACAAGTAGCACATGTTTCATACTTTTTTGTAGAATGGGCTAACCATGTACTTGTTATGTTTTAAAAATAAGGAGGGTGTTTTTGTGTCAATAAAATAAATTGATTTTGAAGAATATTTTTTACAAAAAAATTATTATTTGTACAGGTTTAAGGTCTCCTTGAGCCTGAAATAACTCACACATTTGTGAGAATAGTTGAAATTGTACCCTCTTATGTTACAATGCCATCTAATATAGTTTAAAAATTCAGTTTTATTGATTATTTAATAAAAACAAAATACATCTCAGAGCCCTTACTCATTTTATTGTGTAAAACACTTCTGCAATGATATGGTCAAAGCTATTTTGTTTCCAATACATGCGATATGGTCAATGATGGACCAAAAAATCTTTAAAAAAATAATTTGAGGTTATCTCTCAACCTAAAAAAAAATTGAGTCGCAAGAGCACACGGCACCAAGTGATCTGGCGTGGAATGATGCTTCCATGCAACATCAATAACGGATACCAATGACACCATCAGCAGATTACATTCACAGTCTCCACGGACAAATGCAACCTCTCTTAAAGTCTTCAGCTTTAATATATTAATCATTTCCCCCCCCCCTTTCTTATTTACATTCCTTAATAATTTCCCTCCCCGATCAGATCCAGTAGGTTTCAATTAGCACACGTTATATGGGCCTAAGGTTGCAATGCACACATCAGCAGTATTAGAGTAAAGGTAAAGGGACCCCTGGCCGTTAGGTCCAGTCGCAGACGACTCTGGGGTTCCGCGCTCATCTCGCTCTATAGGCTGAGGGAGCCAGCATTTGTCCGCATTTGTCCGCAGACAGCTTCCGGGTCATGTGGCCAGCTTGATTAATCGATTCTGGTGAACCAGAGCAGTGCACGGAAACACCATTTGCCTTCCCACCTGGAGCAGTACCTATTTATCTACTTGCACTTGACGTGCTTTCAAACTGCTAGGTGCGCAGGAGGTGGGACTGAACAACAGGAGCTCACCCCATCATGGGGATTCAAACTGCCGACCTTCCGATCAGCAAGCCCTAGGCTCTGTGGTTTAGACCACAGCACCACCCTGTCCCCTAGTATTAGAGTAAAGGTAAAGGTAAAGGGACCCCTGACCATTAGGTCCAGTCGTGGACGACTCTGGGATTGCGGCACTCATCTCGCTTTATTGGCCAAGGGAGCCGGCGTACAGCTTGCGGGTCATGTGGCCAGTATGACTAAGCCGCTTCTGGCGAACCAGAGCAGCGCACGGAAATGCCGTTTACCTTCCCACCTATTTATCTACTTGCACTTTGACATGCTTTCAAACTGCTTGGTTGGCAGGAGCTGCGACCGAGCAATAGGAGCTCACCCTGTCGCGGGGATTCGAACTGCCGACCTTCCAATCAGCAAGTCCTAGGCTCTGTGGTTTAGACCACAGCGCCACCTGCGTCCCTTAGTATTAGTCTTCCTCATATCAGTAGGCTTGCCCTGGAGTCAACAAGCCACGGTGTCAGGGCTCATTCCAGAGAGGAATGTTCTCCTGGGCATGCTACATTGAGATTTGATGATTCAAGACTACCGAAGCCATTTTGCTGCCTGAGATGGAGGAGAATCATAGCATTGTAGAGTTGGAAGGCACTCAAAAGGTTGTCTAGTCCAATCCCCTTCAAAAAAAACCAAGATGGTGTCCCCCTTCTGGTTCATGTAGAGAAGGCTGTTGGATTGGCAGTTGACTAGAGATGACTTCAGCGCTAGAGATGGTGCCATGACCTTCACGGTACCTGAGACGAGCAGGCGAGCTTAACAGGGTGTCAGGCAGAACATGGGGCACACACAGTAAGAGTGTAAGCAGACATAATTCTCTGTTCCGCCCTATATTCGCCACTTGCAGCACCGAATAATACGCCAACTGAAGCACAGATGTCATTAGAAATCCATACTTCTCCAAATTTTGCAATGCAGCTGTCTAACAAAGAAAAAGTGTACAAATGTGCATCTGCTAGGGTGAAAAGTGTGCATACTTTGGTAAAATAGTGTACAAGAATGCATTCCTAGTAATTGCTTGCAAAAACAATGTACATATTAGGAGAAATTCTCACCAAAACGCTGACAAATTTTCATGAGGATTTGTTAAATAAATAAAAAATGATGTGGAAGTGTGACACACTGAATTTAAGATTTGAGGAATGAGGAGCGGAGAGGTCAGAATCAACAGATTTGTCCATTTCCACTCTCAGCTTTTCCTCTCCCTAATAAAGCTTTGAAGGTCAGTGTGCCCTGCTTCCATCCATCCCAGATTCTTACAGCTTTACAGTTTGTCCTGTCCCATGTTTGCTGACGGCCATACTTCTGGGGGAGTCAACCCCATTTGCTATCCTCTCAAACTAGCACCATGCAACTTTCCACCAGTCCCCAGAAACCTTCAGAAGTGTAGCTGCAATGCTGAAAGGACCAACGTGATGGCGAGGAGGAAGGCCGAACAACGGGACACGCAAGCTGCGTCGCTTTGGAAGAGGTGGTGCTTCTTGGCGTCCGGGTGGAAGACTTTGGCGTCCTCCAAGGCAGCGTGCGCAGCCAACGTAAAGTTGACGTCTCCCGATGTCACCACGTCAAAGACGCACGACTGGAAGTAGATGTCCTCCACCGGCAGCTTCTCCTTGCACAGGAGCTGGGCCTTCTGAGCAGGGATGGCTCCGTTGCTGCAGCAGCACTCGGTCTGGGAGATGCGCTGGCTGGGAGGGCAGCCTCCCACGCACAGCTGGAGGTCCTGCTCCTCCGTGAAGGAGCGCACCACGTCCTCGGCCGCCCGGATGGAGAAAGAGAGCTGCCTCCCTGCCTGGCGCACGGCAATGGTGGTGCCAATGTAGGTGGCGAGGATCTCCACGTGCTGCCCGGGTGTGCGCTCATGGATGCTCAAGCTTTTCCCTCCGGGCTTCTCGCCCCCGTTCGTGGATCCGTCCTCGAAAGCCGCCGGCAGGTTGTCGATCTCCGCCTGGTAGACTTTCTGGTCTATGCACTCCTTCATGTTCTTGAATATGATGGTGAGCTGAAAAGAGAGAGGTAAAAAGGTAAGGTAAAGGACCCCTGGATGGTTAAGTCCAATCAAAGGCGACTATGGGGTCGAGGGGCTCATCTCACTTTCAGGCCAAGGGAGCCGGTGTTTGTCCACAGACAGCTTTCCGGGTCATGTTTGCCAGCATGACTAAAGCTCTTCTGGAGCAACAGGACACCGTGACGGAAACCAGAGCGCACGGAAACGCCGTTTACCTTCCTGCCACAGTGGTAGCTATTTATCTACTTGCACTGGCATGCTTTCGGACTGCTAGGTTGGCAGGAGCTGGGACAGAACAATGGAAGCTCACTCCATTGTGGGGATTTGAACCACTGACCTTCTGATCTGCAAGCCCAAGAGGCTCAGTGGTTTAGACCACAGCACCATTTCAGGCTCTCTATGTGTGCCCAAGCCACTTAATCTCCCTGGGAGTGTGATAGCTGTGAGCTGACCCATTTATTATTTTCCAGAAGTATGTACAGGGAAGAGAAATGCACACTGAAATCCTGACAGATTTTCAGCAGGACTTTTGGATGTTTGTGGGTAGTGGGTAAGTGTATCTGTGTGTATAGATACATATACATATGCATATACATATGTGTATGTATGTGTGTATATATATATATATATATGCGCACACACACACACACACACACACACACACACACACACACGGGATGTGGGTGGCACTGTGGTCTAAACCACTGAGCCTAGTGCTTGCCGACTGGAAGGTTGGCAGTTCGAATCCCCACGACTGGGTGAGCTCCCATTGCTCTGCCCCAGCTCTTGCCAACCTAGCAGTTAGAAAGCACAAAGTGGAAGTAGATAAATAGGTACCACTGCGGTGGGAAAGTAAATAGCGTTTCCATGCGCTGCTCTGGTTTCGTCAGAAGCGGCTTAGTCATGCTGGCCACATGACCCGGGAAAACTGTCTGCGGACCAACACCGGCTCCCTCAGCCAGTAAAGCAAGATGAGCGCCGCAACCCTAGAGTCATCTGCGACTGGACTTAACTGTCAGGGGTCCTTTACACACACACACACACACACAGAGAGAGAGAGAGAGAGAGAGAGAGAGAGAGAGAGAGAGAGAGAGAGAGACTCAGAGAATCAGAGAATCAGAGAATCAGAGAGTTGGGAGGGATCTCAAGAGTCATCTGGTCCAGCCCCTGCAATGCAGGAATCCCAGCTAAATAATCTCTGGCAGATGGCCATCCAAGAGCCCTGTGTGCTTCAGAATATACGTCCTCTCAGGTATCTCTCTTCTCCCCCTCTCTAGTTCTCCATGTACGAACTTGAAGAGTCCTCCTAGGGGACTTGTCGCTCCTTAAGGGAAGTGGTAGCATCAGCCCTGGGCAGTTTCCCGGTTGTTGACATCTGCAGGGCAGCCACTTGGGCCTCTGCTCACACTTTTGCAAAGAATTCTAAAGCAGGTGGGTTTTTCCTCGGCTGACGCTGCATTTGGGAGAAAGGCACTGCGGAGGATTGTTCATCTTTGTTCTGCTGCAGGGAAAACCAGCCCTGTCTTTAGGGAATCCTGCTCTGCTGCATCCTATTCATAGAATATGCATAGGCAAAACCAAAAATTGGTACTTGCCATTAATTTCTGTAAACCGGAGGATATCTGCCCACCTCTGGTTCCCTCTCTTATTCCCTCTCTTATCCTCTTATTCCTACGGAGTGTAGGTTCATATGCTTTTGTCGTCCTAGTGCAGATCTACACTCGTGGTTTTCAACGTTAAATAAGGGTTTTGATAACCTATATGGACACACGACGTTCTACTTTTAACGTTCATAACATGCTATTAAAATGCAACGCAGGTGGGCTGTGCAGAGCAACCAGCCATCAGCAGTAGAGAGACAGCTTTTCAAAGAAAAAAAACAAAGGTAAACCCACTTTAATTAACAAGCATGCCCTGTGATGTTTTAGAATGATATAACTCAGGCATGCCCAATCAATATCTACCAATAGATCCCCGTCTGCTCGTGGTAGATCACGGGGTCATTCCCAAAACAACTCTGGGCACTCCCCCCTAAAAAAAAGCTCAAAAACTCTGGGCAATCCTCCCCCTGCGCACACACCCCACGCACACTCCTCCTCCCAGAGGGAGGGAACTAAGGCGGAGGGAACTAAGTTCCCGCAGGAGGCGTGCTCGCCTCCAAGCCAGGAAGGGCAAGTCACCTGTGGACCGGGGCCGCCCTATACCTCAGGGCAGATAAAAGCCAGCCAGCCCCAGTCCCAAGTTGCGGAAGCAACATTGTTGGTAGCCAGTTCCTGCCTGAACCCTGTCCTGCTGGAGCTCCTGACCTCACCCGACTCCCTGCCTTGGACCCAGCTTCAGCTTTGACGGACAGCCTCAACACTGCTCCCTCGACCTCGGCCCGGACTCGGACCTCGCCTCACGGAAATCCACGGGACCAGCCAGCGGTGTAGCGTGGGTTGTCAGCACCCGGGGCAAGGCAAGTAATTTGCGCCCCTTAACCTGGGGCAAGGCAAGTAATTTGCCCCCCTAACCCCTAACCTGCCGCCGCTGCCAGCTTCTTCTTACTGCTGCCTGGGCTGGGGTATTTACGGTAAGCAGCAGCGGGTCCGTGTCAGGTGATCTGAGGCGAGTTGCCGCTGGCGCTACCGCCCAAACGACACCGCTTGCCCGGAGGAGGAGGGCAGAGAGGCGAGGAAAATGCAACATGGCCCAGCAGCTGCAGCAGCAGCAGCGGGGCTGTGAGGAGGGGCTGCCTGGCGCGCCCTCCGCGGCGAGCGCTGAGAGCCGCTGCCTGCCAGACGCCTTCAGCCCGGACGCGTGCACAGCTCGTCGGTTCCGCGAGACATGGGGCTCTGCTGCAGCCTGCGCCCAAGGCTCTTCGGCGACTCCGGAGGCGGCGAGCGCGCCCCCCCCCACCTTTTTGCGCCCGGTGCGGCCGGCCCCCCCTGCACCCCCCCACGCTACGCCACTGGGACCAGCACACCTAGGAGGGCAAACGCCACAGATGCAATTTGCTAGAAATGCCCATAGTAATTATGAGGCTATCTCCCTGGTCACACCACCAATGAAACAAGCCATGGGAAACTTTAATGGGACACCTGTAGAGGTCACCGTTTCTTACCTTGCTAGTAGCTGTTGCGTTTGATCCTTTCAAGACGGGGTAGCTCGTCGCTTGAGCAAACAAATAGTTGTTGTCCAGGAGCGGCCAGGAACCTTCCACTCTGCATGTGTGGAACTCATCGCTGAAGGTCCGTACGTGAGGGTCCCCAAACGTGGCGCAGTGCTGGTACGTGGGGGGTCTGTTGTGCTTCCGGGAAAAGCTCTTCTCGTAATCGCAGATCTCTGGGGGTTCCAAACCCTGGTGTGCAGGGGGTGGCGCAGGGGGTCGCCGCGGCGAAGTGGGCCCCTCCTTGGAGCACTTGTTCTGGATCATGAGGTCCTCGATGCCGTGGACGGCAGAGTGGTAGGCGAGGTCCCCACGGCAGGTACGGGCCGTCCTGCGAGTGCAGCGGGAGTAGGAGCGCAGGGTGTTGCAGTAGCTGGCGTGCTTGTTGGGGCCACGCAAGTTGAGCGTGGCGGCCACGTACTCGGAGTTGCAGCGCAAGATCTTGCAGTGGGAATATGCTGCAGGGCAGGACCCAAATAGCAGCGATGGTAACGGTAGGAAGAGAAAGGAAAAAAACAGCTGTGAAGGTCAGAGTCAGGTAAAACGTTCTGATTTACATTTCAAAATATTCATTCAAACAACCTTAAACCAATGACTTCCCTTCTTCTCTTTCCGCGTGTCAGGGAACTGACATCGGAGTCAGAGGTGGAGGCAAGGCTCTCAAGCGATGCTGGAGAGGGGCCCAGCAGGGAGAGAGGGAACTCATCGGCTGGGGAAGGAAATCAGCGCAACACCAGTAGAGAAGGGGGGCAGATGGGGGATTCGGAGAGGAGGCTCCAAGACTCTTCGCCAGAAACCAGCGGGGAGAGCACGGGTACTCCTCTGCCCACTCCCTCCCTGCGCAGAAGACTTCCGCGCAGGGAGAGTAGGAGGAGACTTGGTGTCAAACAACTTCTTTGCTGGAAGAGGTTCAAAAAACGCCCACTGACGGATTCTGCTAGCGACTGAACAGCCACGGAGTGAAGGGCTGTCAGCCAGGACAGGTTTAACCAGGCAACCTAGCCAGGAGTGGCGGTAACTGACGCACGAGCAACCCCTTATAACCATTACACCGTGGTTCATTTTGCATGCCATACATCCCTGCATGTTTTACATGAACTAAACCATGGGTAGGCAAACTAAGGCCCGGGGGCCGGATCTTGCCCAATCACCTTCTAAATCTGGCCCGCGGACAGTCCGGGAATCAGCGTGTTTTTACATGAGTAGAATGTGTCCTTTTATTTAAAATGCATCTCTGGGTTATTTTGTGGGGCCTGACTGGTGTTTTTACATGAGTAGAAAGTGCTTTTATTTAAAATCTGGGTTATTTGTGGGGCATAGGAATTTGTTCATTCACCCCCCCCCCCCAAAAAAATAGCCCAGCCCCCCCACAAGGTCTGAGGGACAGTGGAACAGCCCCTGCTGAAAAACGTTTGCTGACCCCTGAACTAAACTATTCACTAATCCATTATTACTTCCATCAAAACTTATTTTCCCTGTTGAATTTATCTTAATGCTACCAGAGTTTTTAAATGAACACAATTTTCATCCATATATTCAGTAAGCATTTTCCAATCTTCTTTAAACATACACTCTTCTTGTTCTCTTATTCTATATGTTAAATCCGCAAGCTGCACGTATTCCGTCAGTTTAAGCTGCCACTCTTCTTTGGTTGGGACCTCACTCGTTTTCCATTTTTGGGCTAACAAAACATGGGCCGCAGTAGTGGCATGCATAAATAGTCTTTTTTGACACCTGGGAATTTCCCTCTGAATTATCCCCAATGAAAAGGACTCTGCTTTTTTTAAAAAAAAGGTACTTTAAAAGGTAATAAATTATAAGTTATAAGACTAAATTCTTCCGACATGTAAAACAGTTCGGTGTTTGTTGCAGTGCCATGCTGGCAGGGATCCACTGGATCACGTGGGGCAGCTGAGTGGGGGGTGGGGACCCCTTGTTCCACCCTCCTTCCTTGCAAAGATAACTGTGGAGAGTTCAGCAACACACTCGTACAATCACTGATCTGCAGTCCTTGCCCTAAAAATAATATCCAGTCCTAAAAATAATATCCATTTTCCCAGTTCTTGTGGTTCTGAATAAAGGGCTGGAGATTCAATATGTTTCCCTTGATGATAGTAAGAGGAAGATATTTAGCTCTCCCAAAAGCAGAGCATCTCTGCAAATATGGTAGGCAGGAACCTGATACATTGGAGAATATTTTCTTTTCTTGTGATTTTGGCATTTATGCCAGAAGACAATTGTTAGAGGCCTTACAATCTAACAGGCTCGGTTCTATGCTGCCAACGGTTCAGGGCCTGCTCTCGGACAGGAATGATCAAATCACTTTAATAGTGGCTAAATTTTTGAGTGCTGTCCATGAGGAAAGACTGGGCCATTATAGAGAGATTTAGTGGTTCTTGAATTGTCGGTGATGTGGTAGTGTTATACTGCTTTATTTATGCAAATTGTTATGCTGAATTCATATTTTCTTTCCGCAATCTGTATACGGTGTTTGATTTATAATGTGTGGTTTGCTATGCCTAATAAAGGATTGATTGATTGAATAAAGGGCTGGTTTAAACAGGTACAGTGGTACCTCGGGTTACAGGTGCTTCAAGTTACATACGCTTCAGGTTACAGACTCCGCTAACCCAGAAATAGTACCTTGGGTTAAAAACTTTGCTTCAGGATGAGAACAGAAATCGTGCTCTGGTGGCGCGGCGGCAGCAGGAATCCCCATTAGCTAAAGTGGTGCTTCAGGTTAAGAACAGACCTCCGGAACGAATTAAGTACTTAACCCAAGGTACCACTGTATAGCAGAAGAGTCTTCTGGATCCAGCCAATGGCCTGTCGAATCCTTACCATGTCTACAAAGCAGGAGAAGGAAGAGCGCTTTAATGATGAAACCAGCATTCGTCGAGCGTCCCAGCCTCATGGAGCAGGCGAGTCTCCCCATTCCAATCCATCCAGAGTTTAGGAACGTTTCTTACCCAGATTGTTCCTCTCCCTCCGTTCTTATTGCTTCCTTCTTTCTTTCAGTGGTTGTCTGGAAGAGAAGCCAAATAATAATAGTAATAATAATAATAATAATTTATTAATACCCCGCCCATCTGGCTGGGTTTCCCCAGCCACTCTGGGCAGCTCCCAGTAGAATATATAAAACACAATAAAACATCAAGCATTAAAAACTTCCCTAAACAGGGCTGTCTTCAGATGTCTTCTTAAAGTCTGGTAGTTGTTTTTCTCTTTGACATCTGATGGGAGGGCGTTCCACAGGACAGGTGCCACTACCAAGAAGGCCCTCTGCCTGGTTCCACGTAACCTCTCTACTTGCAGGGAGGGAACCGCCAGAAGGCCCTCGGAGCTGGACCTCCATGTCCAGGCCAAACGATGGAAGGAGGAGACGCTCCTTCAGGTATGGCCAAGGCCGTTTATGGCTTTAAAGGTCAGCACCAACACTCTGAATTGTGCTCAGAAACGTAGAAAAAGACAGAAAAGACAGATTCTATACCAAACATCCATCTGCATGATGGATTGATTTTCAATTCATTTGTATACCACTTGATTTTTATTTTTAAGAAAAGGAACTTCACAACAGTTTATAAAAAAGAATAAAGTTTTTTTTAAAAAAAAACCATTTAAAATATTCAAAATGTAATTAAAATCAAGCATAAGCTATAAAAAAACAAAACCAAGTTAACTACCACATGTCAACGTTCTGCTTGTTCAAATGGGCTTTCCCCAAATGGCAATGTTTTCAGCGGGAGCCACAAAGAATACAGCGAAGAAGGCACCTGTCTGAAGTCAATGGGCATGATTCTGATTGCGGGTCTTGCCCTCGCCCCTTTTCCTTTCAAAATAAAAACAATACAAAGTTTCTGGCATGAACTTTGATTTGCACATTTGATAAAATTTGGGTAGGTGGCAATTTTTGGAGAACTTGCTGTTTTTGAGGATTGCACCAGGTTGGACTGGTAATAAGACGGTGTCTGTCCTGAAATTTTAAAAGGTAAAGGTGAAGGGACCCCTGACCATTAGGTCCACTCGTGGCTGACTCTGGGGTTGTGGCGCTCATCTCACTTTACTGGCCAAGGGAGCCGGCGTACAGCTTCTGGGTCATGTGGCGAGCATGACTAAGCCGCTTCTGGCGAACCAGAGCAGCGCACGGGAATGCCGTTTACCTTCCCGCCGGAGTGGTACCTATTTATCTACTTGCACTTTGACTGCTAGGTTGGCAGGAGCAGGGACCGAGCAACGGGAGCTCACCTCGTCACGGGGATTCGAACCGCCGACCTTCTGATCGGCAAGTCCTAGGCTCTGTGGTTTAACCCACAGCGCCACCCGCGTCCCTGTAAAATATGGGTATTCCTTATTCAGATGGTTGAAAACAGAGGTGGAAGATCCTTTCAAGAAGGCAGGTGAATTTTGTTTTCCTTTTTGCACAATTATTATTATTATTATTATTAAAAACCTGCTTCACCATCCCACATATAGCCCAAATATTCCCCCTTTGTCCTGCCCCACATGCAGATATAGTATATTTCTTTACCCCTTTCTGCATATCCAGTGAATTATGCATTCATTGTTTTGCATGCTGCTGCTTTAATTTACATTCAGATGTCTTCATTACGCTTTCCTACATCATTAATAACATTCTACATCCAGTTTCTTAAGTAGGTAGCCTTGTGTTAAGTGGATAGCAGTGCTTGATTTATAACATAGAACACAACTACTTTATTATACGAGCATGGGACAGCTACATAAGAACAAAAGCCGTTCCCAAAATACAGTTGTAAATGAGCCTCTTGCAGAAGTGTTTTACGTATACAAACTCAGTCAGAGGGTGCGAGTTTGCTTTGGCAGGACAATTTCATTTATTCTACGTCTAATTGGAGACAAGCAAACTCTCACCTCCTTATCAACAAAAATATAAGCCCTTCTCTTTTCTGCATCTTGCATTTTTGTCAGAGCTTAAAATCCCTCTTCACAACAATATGTCATGGAGAAGTATAAAAAAACAGTCATTGCCCTTGGAGTGGATACTGTTATTTCTGCTTGTATAAAAGGTAAAGGGACCCCTGACCATTAGGTCCAGTCGTGGCCGACTCTGGGGTTGCGGCGCTCATCTCGCTTTATTGGCCGAGGGAGCCGGCGTACAGCTTCTGGGTCATGTGGCCAGCAGGACTAAGCCGCATCTGGCGAACCAGAGCAGCGCACGGAAACTCCGTTTACCTTCCCGCCGGAGTGGTACCTATTTATCTACTTGCACTTTGACGTGCTTTCGAACTGCTAGGTTGGCAGGAGCAGGGACCAAGCAACGGGAGCTCACCCCGTCTGCTTGTATATACATATGTATACACACACACACACACACACACACACACACAGACGTACCTCCGCTTACGTAACCCTCTAGATACGTAAACATTGGGATGCGAACGCAGCAAACCCAGAAGTATTTTTCCAGGTTTCGCCATGCGCACATGCACAGAAGCTCTAAACTGCATCATGCACATGCGCAGAAGCAGTCCTCCAGTTGCAAATTCCTTGGGATGTGGCCGGACCTCCAGAACAGATCCCGTTCGCAACCCGAGGTACCACTGTATACACCCAAACATGCACAAATACACGCTATACTAAGCTACCCTACACTGAAATGGTAAAATGTTTGTCTTTTTTAATTGCCGTTGAATCTTCCTGCCACCCTTGCCATCCCCTCCTGCCACACACCCTGGCATAGGGTTTCGGGCACCGTTCTCTCCCAGCCCCACCTAGAGATGCCCCATGGGGATTCAAACCTGGGACCTTCTGCTTGCGAAGCAGGTGCTCAGCCAACAGAATAGTAGCCCTTCTCGGTGATAAAATTGCAGCATTTAACCACCACCCTGAAAGTAGATGACGCGATGCCCCTTTGGGCATTTCTCAAGAAGAGTGGATACCTTCAAGATCATAACAGCAAGCCAAAACTGGGTTTAATCATCTTCCCTCTGAGCTGCAGCAACTGACATAAATGCTTTGATTCGTGGAGAACGGAGGTGAGTTGCTATCATCGAAAGCCATCAATGAATCAGCACCAAGGCCTGGAATATCACCTGCCTTGAGTGTCATTAACCCTATTCAGCTGTGCGCGCTCTCTCTCTCTCTCTCTCTCTCTCTCGTTCCATTTTCTTTTCCCCTTCATCTAGTTTCTGTTTGGAAAAGGAACTGGAAGAATTAATTCAGGGAGCAGGAGTTTGGGGTCTTTTTTTTAATGAAACACCACTCCACAAACCATTTCCCCCTATTCTTTATAATCACACTTTCATCCAGGGACATCGAATAACTTACAAAAGAAAATCATTCAGTCGAAAATCTAACCATAACATGCATCCTCCTATTTGTTATGCATAATGGTATATACTTTTGTCCCTACTCATTTATCTTAATTTTTTTCCTCCCCTTTAACCCCTCCCCCCAAAAAAAAAATTGTTCTCACTTCAAATCTTTAACCATGTGCACAGATTATTCATTCTAATTTGGAGGCTTGGGTTGGTTTCCCCCAATGCTATCCAATTCCTATAACTTGTCCGTTTGTTCAAAATCTTTTGACATTTGTTTTCCCATTACCTGTTCAAATATATCAGATTGTATATATTCAAAAACATAGTCATTCCATTTTTCCATTGTCCATTTTCTTTCTATCCCGATGAAGTAACAAGCATAAGAGCTAAGATCATAATTTTATCCCAATCTTGCTCTTTTCTACCTCTCCATAAACCTTGCCCACTTAGCACTACCTCTGTCTCATCTTTTGGCCAAGCCAATTCTTTAAAGAAACAGATATGAAGCAATGCACAAAGATGCCTTTGAGCATGTACAGAGTGCCCCTCGTTCACCCACTGCAACCTGCCGTCACAAGAAAGGAGGAAGCCCCTCTGAGAATACATATTAAAAATGGTTGATATCTCAAAACTAAGTGGTATATCTCTCTTTCCGTGTGTGTGTGTGTGTGTGTGTGTGTGTGTGTGTGTGTGTGTGAAAAGAAATGCAGAAAGAATAAACCAAAATGCTTACCTCAATGTGAACTAGAATGCTGCTTGATCAAACTCCCCCTGCGGGGAAACGGCCAGCTTTCCTCCATAAACTCCCCCAAAGGCCCGCAGCTCCTGCCTTCTCGTGATAATCGAGGGGGAAAAGACATCAATTGCTCGCGGCCAGCAGCCTAGAGACAGCTGAGCCTCTGCAACCTGATCTGTCCCCCAAAAGGCAAAGGTCCGCAACAGATGCTTTAAAAATAGGTTGTAGTATTTTGGATCCCGAAAGCAGAATTCGGGGGCGGGCAGAAGGCCACATCCCGGAGGCGGCTGGTTTTATTTTAGTAACTGACACCTTGTATACACACACACAAACACACACACACACACACTTTTCCTCCGAATATTAATTGCGGGTCATCACAAATGGGGAGTGATCTGCTGCTGTCTTGCTGGGCCTCTGATTGGCCGCTGTGAGAACAGGAGGGTGGACTAGATGGGCTCTCTTTGGCCTGATCTAGCACGGTGGCAGCTTAGAAATACATTTTGCAGACCCAGAATGGGAAGAGGGAAGGGGAAGGACCTGGGAGAGATCTGTAGAAATGGAGGGTTCAGCCCTCAGGGAACTATAATGATACCCGCCCTCCTGAGAAGTCACTCACAACTGGGAAGAACAAGGGGCGCGGGTGGCGCTGTGGGTTAAACCACAGAGCCTAGGATTTGCTGATCAGATGGTCGGCAGTTCGAATCCCCGCGATGGAGTGAGCTCCCGTTGCTCGGTCCCTGCTCCTGCCAACCTAGCAGTTCAAAGGCATGTCAAAGTGCAAGTAGATAAATAGGTACCACTCCGGTGGGAAGATAAATGGCATTTCCGTGCACTGCTCTGGTTCGCCAGAAGCGGCTTAGTCCTGCTGGCCAAATGACCCGTAAGCTGTACACCGGCTCCCTCGGCCAGTAAAGCAAGATGAGCGTCGCAACCCCAGAACCAGTCACGACTGGACCTAATGGTCGGGGGTCCCTTTACCTTTACCTACCAAAGTCACACTTTCTGAAACAAATATGTGAATCAAAACAAAAAAAAAAGTCGCTCCCTCCTTCAGAATTTGCAATTCTCTGAATTTGGCACCGCAGTTCCCCAGCCAGGTAAGGTGCTCAGATAATGCATATACCAAAGCGTGCATCTGTTGGTGAAATGAAAACACGCAGAAAGGCCTTAAGTCAGGGGAACTTGTTTTGCAAAAATGTACATTTTAAGGGGGAAATTACCTACAAACAGGTCTTATTTTAGGAGACATCCTCACTAAAATGCTGATGAATTTTCATGATGACTTTCCCACAAAAAAGTAAAAGAGAAATCACAAACTGATGTGTCAATGAGGAGAACAGAGAATTACATGGGGCAGGTGAGGTCCTGATGGAAATCTAAATTGACATATTTCCCCTGTCTTTATTCTCAGCCTCAAAGACATTTCTGTAGGCCTCTTAACCACATTTGCTCCTTCTTTCCGCTTCTGTCAAAGTCTGTATCTGGATTGTATCCTCCTCGGGGCAAGGGACTGTATTTGTTGTTTGAGACGCAAAGTGCCACACACATTCACAACTCGGCATTTGCAACAAAGACCTCATCATGATAACGGGAACCAAAAACTCCCAGATTCTAGATGCACGAAATTTTGCGAGAGAAATGTTCAGCATCTCCAAATAGACACATTTTATTGTGATCTTGCCTGATATTTATTTTACATATTTTTGCAAGGCAGTTTCCCCTTGTACATAATGTTATTTTCAGACATGCTTTCTGCTAATATACACATTTCCATACAATTTTGAAGTGTTGGAGAAGTGCATTGCAAAATTCAGAGAAGTGCAAATTTTAAAGGATAGGTTCGTTTCACTTTGCATAAGGTTGCCATATTTCAAAAAGTAAAAACCAGGACACCTCAAAAGGTTTTAGGAAGACCCATTTTTTTTACAAGAAAAAAGAAAAAAGATCCAGGACAAAGTGCCACCTTTTGGAAATTCCACCTTTGAAATCCCGGTAATGTCCAGATGTGTGGCAGCCCAAACTTTGCATGTTGTTTTGAGAAGCATTACATCCTTGTGGGACGGAGGTCTGTCGCCGATCTGCTGTGCTCATAGAAGGGGTTGGGTTCAACCCCTGGCACCTCTGAGTAAGGTTTAGGTCTAGGAGAGACCCCTGCTTAAAACCCTGGAGAGCTGCTTTCAATCCGTGTAGTTGAACCAATTGCCTGACTGTACACAGGTGGTGCTGTGGTCTAAACCACAGAGCCTAGGGCTTGCCGATTAGAAGGTTGGTGGTTCGAATCCCCATGATGGGGTGAGCTCCCGTTGCTCGGTCCCTGCTCCTGCCAACCTAGCAGTTCGAAAGCACGTCAAAGTGCAAGTAGATAAATAGGTACATGACCCCAGTCAAGCTTGCAAAGATCTACCATCTGCCCAATAACAATTGTTGGAAATGTAATGAGTCTGAAGGAACCTTCTATCACCTTTGGTGGACCTGCCCAAAGATCAAGGCCTACTGGGAAATGATCTATAATGAAATTAAGAAAATCCTTAAGTTGACATTTGTAAAGAAACCGGAGGCTTTCCTCTTGGGCATGGTCGGCCAATTGGTACCAAAGAAGGATAGAATATTCTTTATGTATGCAACTACAGCAGCAAGAATTCTTTTGGCAAAGTATTGGAAGATGCAAGAACTACCCACTCTGGAAGAATGGCAGATGAAGGTGACCGAATTTATGGGACTGGCAGAGATGACCGGCAGAATCCGAGACCAGAGGAAGGAGGCAGTGGAGGAGGATTGGAAAAAATTTAAAGTATATCTTAAGAACTGTTGTAAAATTTCGGACTGTTAAGATGTCAAGGGGTAAGAAACAGAGAATTACAGCTGTAATCGTTTAAGTTGAGAAAACCCAAAAAAGTTAAATGAAAAAATTGACTGAAGGGTTGCTAAAAAATTGCAAAACAAGGATGCAGTGAAGGGGAGGTATGGGGAAGTCACATTTTATTTATTTCTCTGTGTGTTTTTTTTCTTTTCTTGTTTTCTGTTTTCTGTTTTGGAAATTAATAAAAATTATCTAAAAAAAAAAAAGGAAAAAAAACCTAGCAGTTCGAAAGCACGTCAAAGTGCAAGTAGATAAATAGGTACCGCTCCGTCGGGAAGGTAAACGGCGTTTCCATGCGCTGCTCTGGTTTGCCAGAAGCGGCTTAGTCATGCTGGCCACATGACCCGGAAGCTGTACGCCGGCTCCCTCAGCCAGTAAAGTGAGATGAGCGCCACAACCGCAGAGTCATCTGCAACTGGACCTAACAGTCAGGGGTCCCTTTACCTTTACAAGGGAACTGCCTATTCCCTTAGTTAAATTGGAAGAGGAACTACTTTGCTCGTGACACATTGAATTTTTATTGATAAGAAATACTTTGGAAAACAAAAAGAAATGGGGGAAAAGAAACAGCTCCTAGCAGCGCTCGTTTTTAAATGTAGAATACAACTACTTCATAAAATGATGATGATGATGATGATGATGATGATGATAATAATTTATTTGAACCCTTCCCATCTGGCTGGGTTTCCCTAGCCACTCTGGGCGGCTTCCAACAAAAGATTAAAAATAGATAAAAACATCAGTCATTAAAAACTTCCCTAAACAGGGCTGCCTTCAGATGTCTTCTAAAAGTCTGGTAGTTGTTCCAGTTACAGATAGGTAGCCGTGTTGGTCTGCCATAGTCAAAACAAAACAAATTCCTTCCAGTAGCACCTTAAAGACCAACTAAGTCAGTTCTTGGTATGAGCTTTCGTGTGCATGCACACTTCTTCAGATACCTGAAGATATCTGGTAGTTGTTGTTATCTTTGACATCTGGTGGGTGGGCGTTCCACAGGGCGGGTGCCACTACCAAGAAGGCCCTCTGCCTGGTTCCCTGTAGCTTTGCTTCTTGCAGTGAGGGAACCGCCAGAAGGCCCTCGGCGCTGGACCTCAGTGTCCGGGCAGAACGATGGGGGTGGAGACGCTCCTTCAGGTATACTGAGTGCCTCAGCTTTAAAGGTCAACACCAACACTTTGAATTGTGCTCGGAAACATACCGGGAGCCAATGTAGGTCTTTCATGGGACGTCCATGAATATAAAACAAGGCAACTAGATAAGAACATTGTCAGGGGTTCAGAAGGAGAGACACAGGAGGGGGAGCAAATGGAGAGTGAGGAGGAGGAGTACGAGGGGGGAGCAGGCAGTGACAGTGGAAAGAGTTATTCCACAAGCCTCTCCAGCGAATCGGAGGACTCACAGAAGGGAGCGCCGATGGCCAGGGCGAGGGGGGTTCCAGGGGGAAGCCCCAGGAGGAAGGGGCCAGCGGGGAGTCCCTGAGCAGCAGTTGGAAATCAGGACCAGCTTCCCCACCAGAGCGCAGTGGGGAGGGGGAGTCCCAGGAATCGGGACCAGTGCTCTCACCACCAGCGGGAGGAGAGGAGTCAGGTTTGGTCACGCCCACATCAGGAAGCGGGGAAACGGTCAGGAGGAAGGTTACCGGCTGGGCGCGCGCGCCAAGTTCAAATGTACAGGCGAGCGGCACAGCAGGGAGCCCGGGTAGGGAGCCAGGTCCTAAAGCCCGCCGGAAGGAAGGGGAAGACCAAGGGGGGTCAGCGTCAGAAGAGTCCAGGAAGGAGGAGACCCCAGAGGGCAGAAAGACCCAGCGAAGGAAAGAACAGCGTAGGAGGTGGAGCCGGGCGAGGATCTTAAACTGGTGTGGGAGGAGCAGTGAGTCAGAGGGGACTTAGCCGGTCTAGCGTCGAGACGTGGGTCTGCGCGCCCAGAGCCTTGAAATGGAAACTAAACTTCAATAAAGACTTTGTATATTATATCCACCGGGCGTTGGTCCTCTGTGAGCTGGGAGCTAGAGGCAGACCTGACAAACATGAATCATTCCCGAGGTATAATACTGGCTGTCCATCAATCTTCCTGCCACACTTACCATCCTCTCCCACCACACCAGTGTGGCATGCCACACCCTTTGAGAACCACTGGTATAGACAATACTGAACAAGGTCAATTAGCAAACTGAACCAAATAGTCCCAGCCCTGTGCTATTGCTGTTAGGAGCAGCTCACAGAACCCAAAAGGGCAAGGCTGAAAGTTATGGATCGAGTGGATAGAATTTGTGCGTTGAGCGGACAGAATTTGTTGCAGCTGTGCACAGGGAATGCAGGCAAAGTTGTTGTGTGTGCCAGGTGTTCAGGGAGCAAAGGTGGCAGTCCCTACCATCTGTTGTTGCAGATTTTTCTCAACGTGCCTTGTCAGTATGACTTGGGGAAAGGAAGGGAGAGCACTCAGCCCTGCAAACCTCTCATAGGAATTTTGTAATTATTTTTTTAAAATGAGTGAATGGCTGAGATTAGAAGCTAAAGCGGAACTGCCTCTTTCCACCAAACTCTCTACGGATACAAGAGTGGCAACTTAGCTCATGCCAAGACCTCTTCCACCATCAGTTGAGTTGCACCTTCCCACAACTGCAGCTTAAATATATTTCCATCTGCCTTTCCCATCTCCCCCCTTTCCAATTGCTCTCTGAGAGTATTTTATAGAAGTATTTTATAGAAGAAACGGATATCCATTAAAAAAATAATAATCAGCAGTGCCCAGCTTCATGAAACAGGCAAGACCAATGTTGCCCTATCTGAAATTGGTGCCTTTTCTGAATCCTCTTACCCATTGTCGAAACTCAAGTTTTGTTTAACACCAAATTGGCCGCACAGATTTTAGAGAATCTCTTCCAAACCTGAGCATCACCACTCACTTCCTTGATCATTGGAGAGACATTCTGGAAGATGTTGGCACTGGATTTCTTTGTAAGAGCCCAGAACTCCACGCTGGGAATTATGAAGGGGCAGGGGAGACTTCCAAGCCTTCTGCCATTTCCCTTCCCCTTTGGAAGGTATGAGATCTGGGAAGAGATGATGAAACTGGGTCACAGCACCAGGCAAAGGAAAAGACAAGGAGCGGTGGGGGGGGTGGAAAATGCTGTCATTAGACTCATCTGACACACCCCCTCTGGACACGCAGATACAGTACTGTCACCCCCTCTTGGCTAATCTTTGCAGAGGAGCCGGGGGGCACCAGAGATAAATCAAGGGACAGAAGCACCTGTTCCGAAAACTGGCATCTGTAAATGGGAGCTTGAGCCGGGGGGGGGGGGGGAGTCTGTGTGTTTAAAACAGGAAACAGCCCGGGAAGGGACCAGAGGGGGGGGTGTTTTCTAAAAAAAGATCAGAGCAGATGGAGCAACAGAAAGATTCCATCACATGGGTAGAGATCCAGCGAGGACGGCAGACCTGCCATTCGAGACTAGTGGCGTGCAAGCATTTGGCCCAGTCTCTGTGGGCGCTGCAGCCCCTCTCCTCACCGGGGATGGGGAAAGAATTTGATTTGGTTCTCGTTTGAAGGTGAACGGCCCTTTACGGAGCAAGACGCAGCCGTCCTTTGGGATTCGCGCTTCTCTGAATTTTGCAATGCGGTTCTCTGACCAAACCATGTTTGCAAAAATAAATAATAATAACACGTAGATTATCGTAAACGGTGCAGATTTGGGGAAGGGGCAGGGAGAGGAGAGGGCAGAAGTACGGTTGTGCAACCATGTGAGGAGCAATTGAGGGAGTCAGGCATGTTTAGCCTGGAGAAGAAAAGACTCAGACATGATAGGATAATAATAATAATAATAATAATAATAATAATAATAATAATAATAAATTTTATTTATACCCCGCCCTCCCCAGCCAGAGCCGAGCTCAGGGCAGCTAACACCAGTAAAATTACAGTAAAAACATAATGGGGGGGGGAGGACCCAATTTAAAATACAGGTTAAAATGCAATTTAAAATGCAACCTCATTTTAAAAGTAGCCCATAGATCAAAACCATAAGGGGAGGGAAACATAAGGGTCAGACTGAGTCCAAACCAAAGGCCAGGCAGAACAGCTCCATCTTGCAGGCCCTGTGGAAAGATGTCAAGTCCCGCAGGGCCCTAGTCTCTTGTGACAGAGCATTCCACCAAGTTGGAGCCAGTACTGAAAAGGCCCTGGCCCTAGTTGAGACCAATCTAACCACCTTGCGACTTGGGACCTCCAAAGTGTTGTCATTTGTGGACCTTAAGGTCCTCCGTGGGGCAGACCAGGAGAGCCACCTTCAGGTGCCCACAAGGGCTGCCACGTGGAAGATGGAGCAAGCTTGTTTTCTGTTGCTCCAGAGCGTAGGACCCAAACCAATGGGTTCAAACTGCGAGAGAGGAGATTCTGACTAAACATTGGGAAGAACTTTCTAAGAGCTGTTTGACGGTGGAAGGTGGAGTCTCTTGGAAGGTGGTGAACTCTCCTTCCTTGGGGGTTTCTAAACAGAGGTTGGACGGTCATCTGTCAGGGATTCTTTAGCTGCGATTCCTGCATTGCAGGGGGTTGGTCTAGATAACCCTTTGGGGTCTCCTTCAGCTCTACAGTTCTATGATTCTAAGCATAAATCCCGGCACTAATGCAACAGCTTTGTGGGGTCCTGTATTTGTTACACCTGTATGTTCAGCATTTATGTTTTTATTTTAAAGCTCTTCTACTGAAGGAACTTGGGGACGATGCGACAAACATCTCTATAAATTATAGGCTTGATTCCTAACTCCAGACCCAACATGTCAGGAATGTTATTGTTTTTCATTTGCTTGGCCGTTTTTTCAGTGATTATTATTATTATTATTATTATTATTATTATTATTATTATTTATATCCCGCCCTTCCCAGCCGAAGCTGGGCTCAGAGCAGCTAATAGCAGTAAAAATAACACAGTTTACATAAAATCACAATCAATTAATTGAAATGCATTCTAAAATAAATTCATTCTAAAATAAATTCAGAATCAAATTAATGGCAACCACTGGGCTAGAGTTCTATGAGGATTACCAAAGGAGGGGGTCAGGCTGTGCCTTGGCCAAAGGCCTGGTGGAACAGCTCCGTCTTGCAGGCCCTGCGGAAAGATGTCAAGTCCCACAGGGGCCTAGTCTCTTGTGACAGAGCATTCCACCAGATCGGGGCCACGGCCGAAAAAGCCCTGGCTCTGGTTGAGGCCAGCCTAACCTCCCTGTGGCCCTGGATCTCCAAGATGTTTTTGTTTGAAGACCCTAAGGTCCTCCGTGGAGAGGTGGTCCTGTAGGTACGAGGGTCCTAGGCAGTATAGGGCTTTAAAGGTTAAAACCAGGACCTTAAATCTGATCCTGTACTCTACCAGGAGCCAGTGCAGTTGGTATAGCACTGGGTGAATGTGATCCTGCGGCAAAGACCCCGTAAGGAGTGTTGCAGTGGCATTCTGCACCCGCTGGAGTTTCTGGGTAGCCCCATGTAGAGTGAGTTACAATAATCAAGTCTGGAGGTGACCGTCACATGGATCACAGTGGCTAGGTCAGGGCGAGAGAGGTAAGGAGCCATTTATTCCGTTTATGAATCACGTCTCATAAAATATCTGAGAGCAGTTCCACGGGGGGGGGGGGGGGAGAGAGAGAGAGAGATCAACAACAGAAGCAATCGAAAACAATTCCATATGTAGAAGCAAATTGCAATAATACAGTCATACCTCAGGTTACAGACAGGTTGCACGTTTTCGGGTTGCGCACCATGCCGAACCCGGAAGTACCGGAACGGGTTACCTCTGGGTTTCGGCACTCGCGCATGTGCAGAAACACTAAATTGCGCTTTACCCATGTGCAGAAGTGCCAGATCGCGACCCGCGTGTGCGTAGATGTGGCGCTGCGGGTTGTGAACGTGCCTCCCACACAGATCACGTTCGCAACCCGAGCATCCACTGTAATAATAATAATGATAATGATAATAATAATAATGTATTACTTATACTTATATCCCGCCCATCTGGCTGGGTTTCTCCAGCCACTCTGGGCGGCTTCCAACAGGAGATTAAAAATACATTAAAGCATCAGTCATTAAAAAACAGACTGGGATTAAGTGGCTCATTGGAAAGGTCTTGAAAGTCCAGGAAAATGACAGAGACCTGGAATGCCTATCTGATGTGCAATGAGTTAAGGAGTTTAAAAATGTTGCATTCTACTAATGAGAGCCATGCTCCAACAACTGGGAGTTCAAAAGCAGTTTGAGGGAGCCTTCCCAGCAGATGGCGTCATCTCCATTCCATTGGTAGCTGGAAGCGCTGAAAATTGCTGGCTGCCTACAGACTTCTGTTGACGTGCAGGACCAATTAAAGTTGCAATATTCTGGGCGCAGGGAAGATTCACTGACAGAGTTTATGTTTGACCCCAAATCTGGAAAACAGTTCGGAGAGCAACTTAGGTAACCTGAGTTCTGATACCAGCAAAGGCCAGCAACGTGTAAGCAAAATTAGCAGGTTGGAAGGAATAGAACAGGGTTTCCCAAACTTGGGTGTCCCAACTTTTTTTGGGACTACAACTCCATCATCCCTGACCGTTGGTCCTGTTAACTAGGGATGATGGGAGTTGTAGTCCAAAAACTGCCGGAGACCCAAGTTTGGGAAACCCTGGCCTAGTGGTTCTATCTGTTATTTCTTTGGGGTTTGTGGAAGTCCATCACTCTAACGGTCTCTACTCCACGTCCGCAGTGTGCCCATATCAAAATTTGAAATACTCCGGGGTCATGTCGAATTTAGAAGGAAGAGGAGGAGAATTCAGAGTGAAAAGTTAATCGTGACTTAGGCCCTACTGAAATAAATGGGACTTAACTAAGGAGGAGAGAGAAACTTGATTCAGTTTTCATTTAAAGCCAAACCCATAAACTTTGCATTTTCTGAAACAATGCGCAAACCAAACCAAAGCACAACTGTCCTTTGAAATTTGCAGTTGTCCAAATTTTATGATGCAGTTCCCCAAACGATGTTTCCAAAAGCACATATACAAGGGGGAAACCTGCGTAAAAAAATGACTATATTAGTGAAAATAAAATACAAAATGCATTAAATGACGAGGAAAAGTTTGCAAAAATGTTAAGTCAAAACTGTGCACAAAATATATGTTCATTAGGAAAAATATTCCCTAAAATGCTGTTGAATTTTCATGGGGATTTGAAAAAAATATCTGTTATATATATATATATATATATATATATATATATATATATATATATCCCGCCCATCTGGCTGGGTTTCCCCAGCCACTCTGGTTGGCTCCCAACAAAAGATTAAAAATAGATTAAAACATCAATCATTAAAAAATTCCCTAAACAGGGCAGTCTTCAGATGTCTACTAAAAGTCAGATCATTGTTTATTTCTTTGACATCTGATGGGAAGGCATTCCACAGGGTAGGTGCCACTACTGAGAAGGTTGAGAATGACTGTGGAAATGTGGAGAACTGGATTTAAAGTTGCAAATCAATAGAAACGGAGAGAAACAGAGTTGACAGACCCTTCCACCCTCTAGACCCAACAAAACAATCCTGCCTGAGAGAAGTAAGTCTTGTTGGATTCAATGGGACTTCCTCCCAGGTAAGTAAGTGTGCGCCTCAAAAGTAGCCAAAATGGCACCCTCCAGACATTGCCAGACCATCGGCCACATTGGCTGCGCCTGATGAGAACTGGGAGTCCAACAACATCTTGAGAGAACCTGGTTGGCTATCCCTGGATTGCAGTCTATGGGCAACTAAGCTGGTCCGAAGGACCCAATTCAACATTGGGGACCCAATTCACAGCTGTTCCTCCTCCTACACTGCTGTTGTTTAGTCATGTCCGACTCTTCGTGACCCCATGGACCAGAGCACGCCAGGCACCCCTGTCTTCCACTGCCTCCCGCTGATAGCTCATAATGGTAGCATAATGTAGGGTGCCTACATTCTGCATGGACTTTGTATTCTGCATGGACCTTTCAACAATTACTTTGGTAATATACATATTTTGTTATGTGCAAATGGCTTTAGGTCCATAAATTGCAATATAGCATATATTCAACACAAAAAGCAACAATTTGTTGTTGACAAAGGACAGTTGGACATATAAAGGGCCCCATTACCTTCAGTAGCCTAGGGCCTCATCAAACCTAAATCTGGCCCTGGTTCCATTCCAGCTTCTCCAGGATATTGTGACCCAAAAGAGGGGACCCTCTTTCCCCTTCAGGACAGAGTTACTGCAGTGTAAATCCTTCATGGATCACTGCCTTGCCGTGGCGAAAGGGGCTTGGATAACTCAGAGGAGCTATGAGCTATGCCATGCAGGGCCACCCAAGATGGAGCAGGAACCGTCAAGCCACTCCAGTATCCCTCCCAAGAAAACTCCATGGACAAAGACAACAGGCATCACTTTGCCAACAAAGGTCCGTATAGTTAAAGCTATGGCTTTCCCAGTAGTGATATATGGAAGTGAGAGCTGGACCGTAAAGAAGGCTGATCGCCAAAGAATTGATGCTTTTGAATTCTGGTGCTGGAGGAGACTCTTGAGAGTCCCATGGACTGCAAGAAGATCCAACCTCTCCATTCTTCAGGAAATCAGCCCTGAGTGCTCACTGGAAGGACAGATCCTGAAGCTGAGGCTCCAGTACTTTGGCCACTTCATGAGAAGAGAAGACTCCCTGGAAAAGACCCTGATGTTGGGAAAGATGGAGGGCACAAGGAGAAGGGGACGACAGAGGACAAGATGGTGGGACAGTGTTCTCGAAGCTACCAGCATGAGTTTGACCAAACTGCAGGAGGCAGTGGAAGACAGGAGGGCCTGGCGTGCTCTGGTCCATGGGGTCACGAAGAGGCGGACACAACTAAACGACTAAACAACAACAAGGATATCATATACCGTTAGGTCCTAAAATATTTCTACTTAGTTATCTGAAGGTCGTTATCTCAGAAAATGATCGAGAAATAGTAATTTTATAACTGTTGCAAAGATAGCTAAGATTTGCAGTGGTGAAGAGGTAACATCGCCTACTGTATATGAATCGTTTGCGGGGGGGAGGGGTTCTAGTAACTATGATTAAGTTAAGTTATTATAAAATAATACACATAAATCAACCTAACAGGTTTTTTGGGGGGAATAGTATTTTTGGTAGTGTTTTGGAATAGTAAATTTAATGATAGCGTTCAACTTTTCAGCCTGTTGGAACAGTACGAATATTTCTTAATTGATATTTTGGTTTCCATTATTTAACTTAAATATATTTTAAAAAAAGAAACACCAAATTTTCAGCCCAAAAAGTAGGGAACGTTTGTTGGGAAATCGTAGCCCCAACCAATGTCTAATTGAGTGTTTCGTTTCCATTGTGTGGGGCCAAATTGGCTATTTATCCTTCTGTTAATAATATCTCAGGAATGCCAAAGGGGAGCGAGGCTCTCACGATTTTGCACCATTTCGGCTGAGTTCTCTGGACCCGAGATACCCCATATTATTTACTTTCATTTATTCATTTTTAAGAGGCTTTTCAACTCTTGAACTCTCCCATGGAAACAACCGGACCAACTTTCTCTGTTTGCGAACACAGAGAGAATGAGCGGTAACTAATATTTTTTTCCCCAAAGCAAAACAAAACTAGGCTATCCTTAAACACAACACAGCTTTTGGGGGGGTGCCCAGAAAAGGACACAGAGTCGGGTTTTGCGACGACACCAAAATGAAATATTTTGGTTTATGGAGCCCGTCAGAATGTGGGATATGACCCCCCTGGGGAACCAAGAATACTCTAAATCACCGGCCTCTCTGAGATGGAAGACGGCAAAGTCGTTTCCATTGTGTTTTCACAGTGACACTGCTCTGGCGACATGTTTTCCTTCCCGAGTTCAGCGGCGCAGGGAGGATTCTGACCCTGGGAACTTGCAGTAAAATGGGGAGAGATGGCTGTCGGGCCATCACCTGGTTAACCAAACAAAGCTCTGACCCTCTTTGCAAGCGAGTGTCCCAGCTTCCATTGCCTTGTGAGGGAGATTTGGGGACAACTTTTTAAAAACGTTGCAACCATCGGGTTCAATCTAGCTCAGTATTGTCTATGCAGCTTAGAATCATAGAATTGTTGAGTTGGAAGGGATTGTGAGGGTTGTCTAACCCGCTGCAATGCAGGAATCTTTTGCCCAACACAGGGATTGAACCCACAGCCCTGAGATTAAGAGCTTCACAATCTCCCGACTGAGCCAGTAACAGCTCTGCAGAGTTTCAGGCTGGGTTCTCTCCCAGACCTATCTGGAGAGGCCATGGAACGAACCTGGAACCTTCTGCATGGCAAATACCGTATTTTTCGCTCTATAAGATGCACCAGACCACAAGACGCACCTAGTTTTTGGAGGAGGAAAACAAGAAAAAAAATATTCTGAATCTCAGAAGCCAGAACAGCAAGAAGGATCGCTGCGCAGTGAAAGCAGCAATCCCTCTTGCTGTTCTGGCTTCTGGGATAGCTGCGCAGCCTGCATTTGCTCCATAAGACGCACACACATTTCCCCTTACTTTTTAGGAGGGAAAAGTGAGTCTTATAACGCAAAAAATATGGTAGCTTGCTTACTCTACCCCTGAGCTACGGCCCTTCCTTCTTCATAATGTTATCCAAGATGTGGTCTCCTCCTTCCATCCATGAATGATTTCCTTCCACTCTTCCATTCTGTCCTTTCCCCGTTCTTTATAGAGTTGGTCAAGATGTGGGATTCCTTCTTCCATTCTTGGTTGAGTTCCTTCCATTCCCTCTTTTTTCGGTTTTTCATTGAGATTCTTCTGTGCTCTCTGTATTCCATTCTTATTCTTATTCATTTATTTACTCTGGGCAGCATCCAACAAATTAAAACCCCAAAATCCTTGAACATTAAAAACCTCTCTGTAGTAATAATAATAATAATAATTTATTATTTATACCCCGGCCATCTGGCTGGGTTTCCCCAGCCACTCTGGGTGGCTCCCAACAGAATATTAAAAGCACGATAAAACATCAAACATTAAAAACGTCCCGATACAGGGCTGCCTTCAGTTGTCTTCTAAAAGTCAGATAGTTGTTTATTTCCTTGACATCTGATGGGAGGGCATCCCAAAGGGTGGGTGCCACCACCAAGAAGGCCCTCTGCCTGGTTCCCTGCAACCTCACTTCTCACAGTGAGGGAACCACCAGAAGGCCCTCAGCGCTGAACCTCAGTGTCCAGGCTGGACGATGGAGGTGGAGATGCTCCTTCAGGTATACAGGGTGAAAGCTGTTGAGAGCTTTGAAGATCAGCACCAACACTTTGAATTGTGCTCAGAAATGTACTCCTCTTTGTAGAGTTCCCCAAGATGTGTGACTCCTTGCACCAGGAGAGACACTCAAAAAATTTTACGCTGCTTCAATGCCATCTCAAAATTCTCTCCTTCTAAATGGCCTTTGGCCTAAATCAAGGATAAGGAGCATCTCTGACCTTACAGTTGTTATTGGATATTCATCTCCCAGAAGCCAACATAGCCCAGTGGTCAGGGATGAATGGAGATATAGGCATGACTGTTCCCCATTCTTGATTTGCTGTCCAAATCAAGGATAAGGAACATGTGAAACCCCCCAGAGGCCATTGGGCCACCAAACCCCAGCTGCCAGCAAGGCCCGTTGGTCAGAGATGATGGTGAAAATAGTAATCCCTACAAGATCTCAGACCCTCAAGCATCCCTATTTTCCAGGGACAGTCCTGAATTTACAGTTACCATTCTGGTTTCTAATTTTATCCCGGAATGTCCCGCTTTTCCTTATTAAGTCCCTATTTTCATCAGAGAAATGTTGGAGGCTATGGAGTTACCCAACCCAGAGCCTTCTGTAAAAGCAAGTTTTTTAATGTTTAATTATTATATTTTATATGTTGGAAGCCTCCCAGAGGGGGGAACCCAGTCAGATGGGCAGAGTAATAATAATAATAATAATAATAATAATAATAATAATAATAATAATAATAATATTGGAGGGTTTTAGATCCGGAGAGCTGCAAATGTTCCCTATCCACAGCCCAGGTGTATGACATTTTATCCTGCAATTTGCCTTTATCCACAATGTGCTGCTGTTTCTTTCAACATTTGTCATTTTAATTTTTTGCTCTTTTTTAACCGTTAGCAATTTATGACTTGGAAAAAAAGAAGTCTCGCAGTCCTAGAGCACTTTAGAAACAAGTCTCTTAATAAAGACACGTTTCACCTCCTCTACAACCGGTGAGGTGCGTTAATGCTCAATTAACATATCATCGGATCATTATGGTTTGCTAATATATCTTCAGCTAAAAGAACAAAGGGCCTCACTGCTCTTAAAATAGCACGAGGCAGCCTATAGCTGTGGAATCTGCAGGAGACATCGGCCCAGGGGATGGAGAACACATACATACACACACACACAAACACACACAAACACACACACACACACTCCCTGTCAGGTCAAACTGCACACTGTCAAGCACACAGTTCAAAATATACGATACAATACAATACGATAATCTTTATTGTCATTGTCCCATACAGAACAACGAAATTGAAAATCTACATCAGACATTCGGAAACCAACAAGCCTGCTATCCCAGCCTGGTCAGCCCCCTAAAAAGTTTGATACCCCATAATTAAATACAATATACTCCCATAGAGACTACCTTACACTGCATTTAAAACCCAGATCGCATTTGAATAGAAACTGTTTCTCAGGCGGCTAGTCCTAGTCTTTATAACTCTGTACCTTCTTCCAGAAGGCAGAAGCTGAAAGAGATCATTTCAGGGCTGCGCACTATCCTGCGCTATCTCTGCAGCTTTCTTATGACACCTGGAAGCGTAGATTTGATCCAAGGTGGGGAAAGTGCACCCAATTATTCTCTCCGCAGTCTTTACAACCCTGGACAGCATTGTTTTTTCCCTTACCATGCAGCTCCCAAACCACACACACAGACCCTAAGTTAATACACTCTCAACAGTGCAATGGTAAAATGCCATCAACAGGTCCTTTGAGAGATTGTTTTTCTGGAGGATTCTCAGAAAATATAACCTCTGCTGTGCTCTCTTCATCAGGCCTTTGCTGTTTTCTCCCCAGGTAAGGTCATCGCTCAACTCCATTCCCATGTGCTTGCAATTATAATGGCAGCCACGAAACCCCACACCCCACTTGGATTCAGTTATAGTAAGAACATCAGAAGATCCTGGCTGCCGGATCAGGCCCAAAGGAGGCCTATCTAGTCCAGCATCCTGTCCTCATACTGGCCAAACAAATGTCTGTGGGGGAGCAGGATCTAAGCACAAAAGCAACTCTCCCCTCTTGCAGGTTCCATAAACTGGAATTCAGAAGCTTTGCTGTCTCTGACTTCGCAGATGGCCAGCAGCCTTCTCCATGAAGTTGTCCAATCCTCCTTTAAAGACATCAAGATTGGTGGCCTTCGGTGTCTCCTGCAGGAGCGATTTCCATAGTTTAAGCATGTGTTGCATGAAGAAGTCCTTCCTTCTATATATCCTGTATCTTCCAACATCCAGCTTCGTCCAGGACTTCTAGTGCTGCAAGAGAGGGAGGCGTAATTTTATAAACTTTTTATCGTGTGTGTTGTTGTTGTTTCTTAAAGATACCTCTCCAAACCATTTATCCTGCTTTTCCAGTCTTTGCAGACAGCCTCACAAGAAGGGACTTAGTTTTTTAAAAAAACAAAACCTGAAAACAAAGCCTGCGCTAAATTGATGGATTCAGCAAAAGGAGTGTATTCAAGCAGATTAGGGACCAATTGGTTTCTTTCCCCCTTAGTTCCTTTCCCTCTCTCTCTCTTCTTTCCCTTCACAATGCCACTCACGGGGCTACCAAACTCTCGGCCCATCTCCGAAGCAGCCCAGCCGCCTTTGGGAAACTCAAGGGCTGAGATCATGCAGGGAGACCGCCGGGGAATCAACTGGGTAAGCCATTTGTGGCAGGCAAGAGAGGGAGGGAATTGGATGTTTGCTAGATTTTCTACGAAGATACATTGCTGGTGTGATTTCCCCTTCGTTCTTGGCTCTGAACAGGGAGGAATCTTCGGTCCCTTTCACCTAGAGAAACGTAGATCCTGAATTCTATTGCAATGTGTGTTCTGTCTTGGATGCTGAAAGTAGTGTGTGTGTGTGTGTGTGTGTGTGGTTTTGCTTCCTTCAAATATTTACTCGTTTTGATTATTTAACCTACGCTTCTGGGTAATTGATTTGATCAAATGTATGCGATTTGTAAGCGAAATGCATGCGATATGTAAGCGATTTGATCAAATGTATGCCTGTCGATTTGCTCCGGGGAGCCTGAGCTAAGCAATTCAGCTGAGTTCCATAACGGCAACCAGGAATGTGAAGACCTGGCCTTTTCCGCAGAGGAAATATGGGTTTGAATTGCGGGTTTGTGAGATGAATAGTCGCAACAACCGAGGCAGGCAGTCCCAGGCAGGAAAAGTTGTTGGTGTGCATTTCTGTGCACGATATGGTAGGGAGAAGCTTTAATCAAAAAACACTTGCTGGCTGGCACTGATGTGATTGTGATAATATGAAATTTGAGTCTCTCACTGTGGAATTTCTGTGCCTTCGCCCCACCCACTCAACTTTTTGATGCATTGTTGAAGGAAATTGTAGGTTGTAATCTCTTTGTAATCCCTTTTTGGGGTCATTGGGAAAGACCCAGAACCCCTGGAGAGCCAGCGTTGGTCAGTGCCGATGGTCTGATTCAGATAGAGGCAGCTTTCTGCCTCGCCTAGTTTGTGGAGAGATCTTGGTGTGGACCTGAGCAGCTTCTTCTGTCCTCCTGCAGTCTCGCTGGAGCTCACTCATGAATCCGTTCCATTCTGCTTTGTGTGAGTCTTTATATTGGAAGGATGTACAAAAATGTCTGCGTTTCAAATCGTACGCATCTTGCAAGCCTCTTGTATCCACACACACACACACCCGCTCCTAATAAGATATGCACTCTTAAAACCTAAACACTTTTCAACATAAAATATATACTTTCCAATGCACTGATTCGTTTTTTTAAAAAAAGTTTGTGCAATTTTTTTTACATATAATATGTATTTTTTTGCACATTTTCCCTGAAACTGGACTGGAGAATCTGGAGGCGAAAACCTGGGAGTTGTTTTCCGATTGAGAAGCAAACGGGAGAGTATCAGATTAGGTCAGCCCACTGCAAAAAACAAAATCCTCCCCCATCTCTAGAAAGAGCCAAGTAATATGTTCAAGAATCATTTGCTTTCCTGTTATCTACAAGCCTTCGAATATTTGCATTCATCCGTTTTTGTATTTAGGCAAAACAACAGGTTGTTCTGATGAGGTAGAAATGCCTTCATCTAGGGGGAGAAACTAGACAGGCATCTATTGTGTGACTATTACAGCTAGCCCAGGACTATTAGGCAATGTTGCAAATGACACCATCCCCTATCGCATGGCCACTCAAGTTATCATGGTCCTGTATATCTAAACGGCCTCGGTCCTGTATACCTGAAGGAGCATCTCCACCCCCATCATCCAGCCCAGACTCTGAGGTCCAGCTCTGAGGGCCTTCTGGCGGTTCCCTCACTGTGAGAAGCCAAGTTACACGGAGCCAGGCAGGGGGCCTTCTCGGTAGCGGCACCCGCCCTGTGGAACGCCCTCCCACCAGATTTCAAAGAAAACAACAACTACCAGACTTTTAGAAGACATCTGAAGGAAGCCCTGTTTAGGGAAGCTTTTAATGTTTGATGGATTACTGTATTTTAATATTTTGTTGGCAGCTGCCCAGAGTGGCTGGGGAAGCCCAGCCAGATGGGCGGGGTATAAATAATAAATTATTATTATGATGATAGCTGAGGCCGTGAACATTCCACAAGTGCCTGTCCTCCTCTCCTTCACAGTGAAAATGCAGCAATAATGGGTGACATGACTAATTTTCTGCCTACCAATGGCACCCAAAACCAGCCGCCTGAGGGAGCCGCCCCACTCTACCCAACGTCAGAGCCGGCCCTTATGAATATTCACCTCCTACTAGGGATGTGAAAGAATTCCGATGAAAACAGAAAAGAGAGAGGAAATTGTTGGTGTCCGCTTATTCACCCCATTTCCAGAACAGAAAGCAATGCAGCAAACACGACCGGTATTCGTTGTTGTCATTCTTGCTTTCAGCCCAGAAATGTTACATAATTTGCTGTGCGTCTTCCCCTCCCGATTTGCATCAAGTTTCCTTTGCATTGAATTGAATGGGATGTGATAATGTAATGACAGTGTGAATTATGTAATTTCACCGCAGCAGACAGCAGGACAAGTAATGTCATAATTTTTTGTTGTTGGCAGTAGTTGGCCGTAGGCAAACTGAAGCTGGATGTTGTGTGTTGCAAATACAGGGGAAATGTTCCCAGTTACATTCCCTGACTTTCTTCCCGCTGCTGCTTCCCTTAACCCTGAATTAGTCAGGCGGGTGGCCCCAACCAATCAGGAACCAAGCAGGACAAAGTCACCATGCAATATCTGACCCAATGAGATCGCCAGAGGTCAGTGCATAACGCAGCCACATGGGTCTGCCTTTCTCCCTAAGTGATTTGAGGTCACCAAGGGTGAACAAGACTAATGTTGATGCAGAAGTGAAGGAAGGTCAAAGTTGCTGGTTTGGGCACTGCTGAAAATGTCGTCCATCCCTCCCCCCAAAAAAGTGAGGAGCAATTTAACCACTTCTTTGTATAGCCGTACCGAAAGCAGGGTGGGATGTGGGTGGCGCTGTGATTTAAACCACAGAGCCTAGTACTTGCCGATCAGAAGGTTGGCGGTTCGAATCCCCGCGACAGGGTGAGCTCCCGTTGCTTGGTCCCTGCTCCTGCCAACCTAGCAGTTTGAAAGCACATCAAATTACAAGTAGATAAATAGGTACCACTCCGGTGGGAAGGTAAACGGCGTTTCCGTGCGCTGCTCTGGTTCGCCAGAAGCGGCTTAGTCATGCTGGCCACATGACCCGGAAGCTGTACACTGGCTCCCTCGGCCAATAAAGCGAGATGAGTGCCGTAACCCCAGAGTCGGTCATGACTGGACCTAATGGTCAGGGGTCCCTTTACCTTTACCGAAAGCAGGGAGAGAGTTGGTGATTCCCTACTTGGCAAATGAGAAGATAGACCAGCAAGCACTCCCACCATTCTTGGCCTTCATTTGACACATGTTTAGGAGCACTGGATGTGCAAATCTGATGTGCAGAATGCCAAGCATACCACTCTGATGATGTCAGGCCTCATTATCATGAGTTCTTAGCGCTTGTGTTATTCTTTTTTTCTTTTTCTTTTTCTTAAAAGGCCTGGAAGCGTTATATTATGTGCATGTAGGTTCAGAGCATGATCACTTTCAGAACTGTTCTGTCCAGACTTTACACAGTTTCATGGGCATCCTTTTGAGTTTCCCCCTTTCTTGTGTTTCTCACATAAGATACTAAGGACATACCCTATACAGTGGTACCTTGGGCTAAGAACTTAATTCGTTCTGGAGGTCCGTTCTTAACCTGAAACTGTTCTTAACCTGAAGCACCACTTCAGTGGGGCCTCCCACTGCAGCCGTGATTTCTGTTCTCATCCTGAAGCAAAGTCCTTAACCCGAGGTACTATTTCTGGGTTAGCAGAGTCTGTAACCTGAAGCGTCTGTAACCTGAAGCGTATGTAACCCGGGGTACCACTGTATACTGCCACTTGACCACCTCGATCGATGGAACTACTACAGTTGTACATCAGGTTACAGTTACCCCATTCAGGACCAGGGAGTCCTCCATGAATTTCTGTAATGCTCTTATAAAGCCATCCAAGTTGATAGCCATTGCGGCCTCTTGTGGGAGGGAGTTCCAGTGTTTAACTATGCTCTGGGCGGAAAAGGACTTTCTTTTTATCTGCCCCGAATCAACAAGCTTAGGGCCCCACTCTCTTGGGGGTCCCAGAAAAATGTTAAAGGGGGAAAAACTGGATGTACATTCCCAAAATATAAGATAAATAAACAAATAAAATAAAACCTACATACAGCAACCGTGTTTTGTGTTGTGTAAGCTCCTATGATGCAAGTCATGGGCCCCACCTGCTAACCTGCTCCCTAAAATATCACTGCTTTGCTCCTTTCTATATATAGGGTGCCTACATTCTGCACGGACTGATTGCATGGCAACATGTGCAAATGGCTTTAGAAGATACCTATTAGGGCCATAAATTACCATATACCATATATTCAACACAAAAAACAGCGACAATTTGTTGTTGACAAAGAACAGCTGGACATATAACGGCCCCATTAATTTGGTAGCTTAGGGCCTCATCAAACCTTAATCCAGCCTGCCCCTGAGTTCTAATCTTCCCAGAGAGGAAGGAAATAAAACTTTTATCCATCCGCTTCCTCTGTATTCGCACCATGAAGAGTCAAATTCACCTCCACTTCATCTCCTCTGGCTTGCCTTTTCTCTAAATTAAAAAGCCCCCAATGCAACAATACTGTCAGAGAAAGCGGATAGTTTGGACTGGAGGAAACCGCTGTCAGATTAAGGGAGCAGAAGACCGGTTTGGGGCAGTTCTGAGTTCAGGCTTAGAGGCAGGTAGCAGAGAGGGCAGCTGGAGTTTTCAGAGGTCCGTTCCTCCACCCTCAATGGATGCTTCCCGTAATAAACTTAAAGCGTTGCATGGCAGGTTTGTGATGCACAAGGCAGACAAGGAGAGCTGGGGGTCCAAGACGCTTTGGCTATCTTCTTGCGTATGTGGGTCAGTTGCTCTGTAACGGCCACCAAGCTACTGAACAGCTTCCTCCGCTAGTTGCCTGGATTTCATTGGGAAGGAGTTGCTGGGCGAATCCCTCACTTTGCAACATTAGGGAGTAGATAAGATCAAGGATTAAAAACTAATGGCCTGGTAGCCTTCTCACATCGAGGTATAGTAAACATTTTGTGCCCTGTTTCACCCGGAAGAAATTAGAACTGTTTTGTTTATTCATTTCCTCTTCTTTGGCGATCACCCGTAGCTGAGTAAGATTGTCTTCCATAAACAGGGTTTTGACAATGTGTTTGTTTTTATATATATATATATATAATATTTTATTAAGTTTTACAAAGAAAAAAGGTTAACAAACCAACATAAAAAACCACAGAAATTTCAAAAAAAAAGAAAAACGAACAAAAAACAGTAAAAACACTTTAACATAAAAAACTCACTTTCCAATTTATAACCTTCAAGGCCTTATTTCCCTTACTTCCACCCGCCTCCCATTCTTGTATTCCACTTGATAATTATTTCAGCAAGATCATACGTTATTCATTTTCAACCTTTATCCCTCCCTTTGTACTCTTATTTAACTTGCTCACTAGAACCCCTTCGTTTCATTCTCAATGTCCTCAACATTCATATATTTTACAATGTTTTTGTAGATAAACTTTGAACTTCTTCCAGTCCTCTTCCACCTGCTCTTCTCCTTGATCTCGGATTCTGCTGGTCATTTCTGCCAGTTCCATATAGTCTATTACTTGCATCTGCCAATCTTCCAGGGTGGGTAAATCTTGCGTCTTCCAGTGCTTTGCAATGAGTATTCTAGCTGCTGCTGTAGCATACATAAAAAAGGTTCTGTCCTTCTTTGACACCAATTGGCCGACCATACCCAGGAGAAAAGCCTCTGGTTTCTTCAAGAAGGTATACTTAAATACCTTTTTCAGTTCATTATAAATCATTTCCCAGAATGCCTTAATCCTTGGGCACGTCCACCAAAGGTGAAAGAATGTTCCTTCAGTTTCTTTACATTTCCAACATTTATTATCAGGCAAATGATAGATTTTTGCGAGCTTGACTGGGGTCATGTACCACCTATATATCATTTTCATAATATTCTCTCTTAGGGCATTACATGCCGTAAATTTCATACCGGTGGTCCACAACTGTTCCCAGTCAGCAAACATAATGTTATGACCAACATCTTGTGCCCATTTTATCATAGCAGATTTTACCGTTTCATCTTGACAATGTGTTTGTAAGTGACTGTGGAGGCCAGTTCTGGAGCCTTCCAAAGTGGGGATATTGGTTTCCGGGCGGGAGTTGATGAAGGTGTGGATTTGCCAAGCGTGCCTTCCTCTTAGCACGTTTCTCCCTTGCGTCCTGAGTTCAAGTGTCTGCAAAGCCCATGACACCTTTGGTAAAGGTTGTCCTCCAATTGGAGCGCTCTCAGGCAAGTGTTTCCCGATCGTTGGTGTTTATACATTTGCCATGAGACAGTCTTTAAACCTCTTTTGTTGACCACCAGCATTGCGCTTTCCTTTTTTATTATTATTATTGCAATTATATCCCACCTTTTCCTCAAAGGAGCCCAAGGTCTGGCACGCAGCACTCTTACCATCCTCATTTAACCTTCACGACAACCCTGTGAGGTGGGTTAGTCTGAGAGACAGTGACTGGCCCCTAAGGTTACACCCAGAGAGTTTAATGGCTGAGTGGGGATGTGAACCGACTGCCTGCTGAGGGCCTGAAGGGCCCTGCCCTTGCCTCTCTCCCCCTGGCTTGGGGCTGTGTTTGTCAGGCTTCACAAGGACTGTGGCTGCTTTTAAATTGCTTTTAATTTTTATCTAGTGGGACGTGGGTGGCACTGTGGTCTAAACCACTGAGCCTCTTGGGCTTGCCGATCAGAAGGTCGGCGGTTCAAATCCTCATGACAGGGCAAGCTCCCGTTGCTTGGTCCCAGCTCCTGCCAACCTAGCAGTTCGAAAGCATGCTAGTGCAAGTAGATAAATAGGTACCGCTCCGGCGGGAAGGTAAATGGTGTTTCCGTGCGCTGATCTGCTTTCGGTGTTCCGTTGTGCCAGAAGCAGCTTAGTCATGCTGGCCACATGACCCAGAAAAACTGTCTGTGGACAAACGCCGGCTCCCTTGTCCTGTAAAGCGAGATGAGCGCCACAACCCCAGAGTCATCTGCAACTGGACTTAACTGTCAGGAGTCCTTTACCTTTACCTTTTAAAATTTTTATCTGTGTTGTTTTAAATGAGACCATATTGGCTGTGAGCCCTGGAAGATCTGCACTCTGCCTTGCCGGCCTTTTCCCATCTGGCCTGGGAGAGTGGAGTGCTGACTGACTCCAGCTACAAAAATTGAGGCTGTTGAACAGATTCTTGGGCTGGAGTATTGTGTATGGGGGTTGAGAGAGCTTGCTGCTGCAATCGATATTATTTTTGTATCTTTAGTTTAAGATCTTATGATTTACGTGGGAATTATTTCCGTTTGGTTGTGTACTTTTTGATGTGTTTTATTTATTGTTTATAACTTCTGTTATATTTGTAATTGTTATGTAAATCCCATCTTGTTGTAGGCCACCTTGAGCATAGTTTCAACTATGGAAAGGTGGCATACAGATAAAATGATGATGATGATGATGATGATGAAGGTCTCCGAGGACTTGGTCCAACACTCAAATCACCACACTACAAAAGTTGGGGAGGTCCTGCTTCAGGTGAAAAATAACCCTGGGGAATTTCAAGAGAAGCTGTAACATTTTGGAAAGATAGGGGCAAATGTTGTTTTTACAGGGGAACTGCTAATCACACATCACTCTAGCGAACAGAAGCATCATTTTAGAAAATTTGCATGTGGGATCAGTGATACTTCTGACCTTGTACTTTTTATTCCGGAGCCTCCTTCCAGTATTTATTTATTTTTAATCATTTCATGAGAGTTGCATCCCATTGCGGATCATTTTGACATCAAATCGGAAGGGGTGCAAATGATTTGTCACCTCGTTCAACAGTGGGCAATCTGGGGGGGAGCCGTTTCAGTGGGATTTCAGCGTGGGTGGGCCCCCCAATTTGTCCTGCAAAACAAATCAGGGGAGGGAAGGAGATCTAAAATTACGGGAGGGAGAGAGGGCATTTAACGTTCTGGTTTTTCCCCTGGGAACATTTTCTTTTTTTCCTGGGAAGCAAGAATGGCACAAATACGTCATCCCCACCAACAAATCCTTCGGAACTTCTATTAGTTATCAGAGCTTTCCTCCCAACCCAGCCACCCCCAAAACTGGGCAGATTCCTGAAGCGAAATGAAATTTATTGATATGCACCAGAAGAATACTGTTGACAAATGGAGGGGGCTCCATTAATGACTATTCCCCCCCCAACCCTACAACACATAAATGCTTTAACTCAGCAATAACAATAAAGCCTTGAATTCTTAACTTTAGGGTTTGTACGTCATTCCCCATCTATATATGTGATCCGTAACTATAAAGCCTTTAACATGAGGTGGCTGTGGTGCTGTTATTGACAAAGATCATCCGAGGGGACAAACCAGGCAACTTCTAAGCCCTAGAAGTGGGTCAGTTGGACGAAGGCACAAAATCCATTCCATGGGGTTGTTGCCAGCTAAGCCCTACGCAGAGTAGACCCACTGAAATTAATGGACTGGTGCCCATTAATTACAGCGGGTCTCCTCTGTCTTGGGATAGGGCCCACAAGCTGGAGAACTCTGCTGAGAATTTACCACCAACTTTCTCTACTGTCTCTTTCGAGTCTGTTTCTGCTCCGAAATGGTCTTGGGCTCCTACGGTCCTTGGTTACTGGAGAATGAATAAATACTACTTTGTAAGGTCCTTCTACTGGCCAGAGACACCTCTCTCTGTGGGATTAAATGCTTGTCTTGAAAGGACAGTGGGGGTCACACTATGGGCGTCTCTTCAGGAAAATGGGATTAAGAAGTGGAGAGATAGCTCCCTTTCAAACAAATAAAAAACAAACAAAATAGAGGCCAATAATGAATGCTCAAGGGTCTTACCTAATTGAAATAAGTTGCTCTTGGGGCAGAGGGTTTTGTCCAACTACTCAAGAGTAGATTCAGTGAAATTCATGTGCCTAAGTGAGCCCTTTCTATTGTTTTCAGTGAATTTATTTTGAGCAGGACAAAGGCTTGACCCAGCCCAGAATTCCAACAGAAATCGTTAATGCTTGAAATAATTTAGGCTGCAACCCCACTTACCTGGGAGCAAGCACGACTGAATTCAGTGGGACTTACTTCTGAGTAGACACGGTTAGGATTCTGCTGCTAGTCTATTAAAAAAAATACATTTATTCCCATCCTCTTTATTTCTCTATCTGCTGTGATTTTTAAATCATGAAAGCAGACACATTTTGTCCATCTATAGTTTGATCTTAATGTTTGAAAGTTCTATAGTAGGGACGTGTCGCTGGAGATGATGGGAGAAAGTTTTGTATATGTGTACTGACTATCTGAATTTTTGTGAACATTCTTGTGTGATCACACACACACACAGTAATTCCAGATTAATTTAAACAATACTGAATCATAAAATTTCTGTAAGGTTGGTTTTGCATATGAAGAATTAACAGTGGTCATATAGGAAAGAAGGAGAATTTAATACAGATGTTGAAAGAGTAAATGAAAGCAGGAGTCCCTGAATATCACCGCATCACAGATTTGGAGTGTGCAGGCAACCCACAATTATGTAGGCAACCCACAACGGAGGAGAAATTTGGCTTGGTTTGTCTCTGAATGCAAAACTGCCCAAGTCTCGCTTCCAGAAACAACATTTGAATTGAAACCACAGCTGCTCTTTGAAAATTTCACTTTGAATTTTGCAAAACAATTCTCCAACAAACAAACGAAACCACCTGCAACCCAAACAACTTTTATAAATGATTGCAGAAATTGTGTGCATGACGGAAAGTGTGCATGAAATACAAAAAAAATGCATTAAGTTAGCAAAAAGCTCTTGCAAAAATATGTGTGTTCGGCAAATTTTGTACTAAAGCTGTGATTTTAAATGGAAACAGTATTTTTTGTTTGTTTTTGTTTTATGGAACATTTACTTGTATACATTATTTTACATGATGAGCTTCTGATAAAGTACCAAATAACTAAACTGCCTATTAATGTTCATTAGGACTTCTGAACACACAAAGCAAAGTGGAAACTGAAACTGAACTGAACATGGCAAAAATGAGATGCGCAGCAAATCCAAAATTGAGATGATCATCCATTCCTATACAATAATGCAAGCAGTTTCTGGTCATGCATCGAGGGTGGTGTTGTCATCGTCACAGAGCTCGTGATGGAACAGAAAAACAGGTTGATGGAAAATAGCGATAGATAGAGGGAGATGGCAAAGAAAGAAAACCGTTTCCCAAGAGTAGACCTCCCGCCGTTCCTTTACCGCCCACCATTGATGCCGATCAAACAGGTTTTAGAAGCGATACCGAAAACCTGCCCACCCTTTTAGCCACAGGTGGGGAGAAGGATTGGTTCACATGCCTTGGGCGGTGATCCCTCTTTCAAAGCACCTCCAACTCTTTGAAACAATTATTCTCTTTCCTGCAGCTCATTGTTGTTCTTTGTACCTTAGTAAAAAGGCGAGAGAGAGGAGGGGAGGGGACTTCATCAGCTAATGTTATAATAGCAACGAGAGAACTTTGCAGCTACATATATATATTTTTAGCAGAAAAGAGTGGATTCTTCGGTCCATCTGGGGCAGGAGGACAGCAGAGTTTGAGAAATCTCCTCCCGTTCTCCATCGACGGTGCCGATCCCCCAGTCGAAGCAGGGAGGAAGATGGCTTAATCGAGATGTTTTGGCCCGTAAAGTGACAGGGCAGTGTGTAACTATTCTACCTCCAAGCCTTTCTGCTAATCCTTCTGCTTCATTTAAAATCGAGTCAAGTAATCCCAGGAGAAGAGGGCTTATCGCTACCCAAAGAACAAGGCGAGAGGCGATAATCCGGTCTCGTTTGCTTATATTATGATTACCCCTAAATCCTACTTAATGGTTTTCACTTTTTTTAAAAAAAAACCTGCATCCCCTCCCACCTCCAAGCACCCCCACGTTCAGCAGTACTTAAAAAAAAAAAAAGATTTTGGTGTGCCGTCCTGCTCACTTAAACACCATTGAACTTGACGGAGTGCCTCTGTGCAATTAGTTTGAGATTAAGACTTGCAACCTCATGTACACACACGCTAGGCATCAGCTCTGGCTAAACACAGTGGGGTTTTACTCCAGAGTAAACATATACAGGACCGGCAGGAGCATGGCACATGTTTTCCTGTGGTTTATATTTGGTTCACCGCTATTTATGAGAACTCACCGTTCCTCTCCGAAAGTGCCAATCTGGTAACATAGCATAAAATGTTGGAAATAGGAAAAAATGTAAAGACAGCGCCCCGAATTAGTCCTTGTCTCTGCAGAAACTTGCAATGGCTTCTTTTTTTAAAGGAAGGACTTGACCTTTGTAAATAAAGAACTAGAATTATTGATTAGTTGGAAGCGATTAGCAATAAACTGTGGTGCGAAGAACAATGTTAAAAAAAAAGGCTGCTTTTTTTTTTTTAAAAAAAAAAGCTAGTTATGCACTCTTAAGTCTCAGAAAAATTCTCCAGGGTTGGCTTGGGACTTCGGAGTAATTTTGAAAAGAAAAGAAAAACTAACAAAAACCAAGGTTCAAACTGATAGACACATTAAAATGTTGCCTTCTCCGGTCATTAATAACTTGAAACTTGGTTTGAGTTATTGTTGGCTCGGAAATTATTGTCATGAAGGGAATTAAGAAATATGTTATGTTAAACTCGGACGCAACAGCATGTTTTCATAACAATCGCCAGACTAGAGCAGTTCTTACGAGAGGCAGAATTGTAAAAAAAGAGTTCTAAATCTCTGCGAATATCACCTTGTCACTTAAATTTGTAATATTTATTTCCCAGCCAAAACCACCTTTTTCTGGTCTTACTGTAGGACGTAGAGGATGAAAGGGAATTGAGGAGCTAAAGAGAACTTTAAGAAAGAAAACAAATAATAGGAAAGGAATAAACAGTACAGAGAGACACATTTTGATAATTTGGGTTGCTAATGAATAATTAGTAGTGAGTCTAGAATGAGGACTTGGTCGTGTGTTTCTCAAAACCTCCAAAGGGGAGGAACAGCCTTGAAACCGAAATGAAATGTTTGCACAAAACTGCAAATCTTGTTAGTCCTACAGCTGCTTGTGGGCAAACATTCAGGATTTGGGTAGCATTCTTCAGGAACTGAACACAGTGCCCTGTCTTCCCAGAGCATGATGAAATTTTGATATACCAAATGTTTTAATTAGACTACCATAATTATTGAAAGCAAAGATGGGGGCACTGGGCAGCTACCAAAGTTTTTAGATATGTAAAATGCTATCAAAAGCAGAAAACAAAATTTAGGGTGTGGGGGAACCAGTAAAAAACATTACTAGAAAACCGACTTTATTCTATATTACATATTTATTGTATTAATTAACTCAACCACAGATTTTAACATGTTAGCTTTGCAATTCGATCTTTATTGCAAGTGTTCGCAGTGGAAAATTCTTCATCGTCATCATTTTTAATTTGTATACCATCTTTCTATCTTACAATACTCCAGGAGGTTTACAAGCTAAAGAAACAAAAAATGTACATCTTATAACAATCTAATGCAATACAAAAAATGTGATGATAAAACAAAACTTTAAAATAAGCACCCTACATCCAAAAAGTAACATTCAACAATTATTACAATAGTATAAAATAATATCAACATATAAAAGTTAAACAGAAATCCACTCAACAGTTACAATAAATCATTTCTAAACTATCATCAATAAAACAACGGCAAGCCACACTACATAAAATAATATAATACAATTTCAGAATATCAGAGGTGATGCAGTCTATCTTTGGACAACTCTCAGTTTTGGATAATGGGCTGCAGATTCTTTGCTTTCTATCATCTACAATGTTCAGTCGGGAGAAAAGTAAACCACTTTCTTCTCTCTTGCCCCTGTGTTATCCGATTACTTCTGCTAAGAGCAAGACCACTCCTCTGATTTTTTTTTATTATTATTTTTACTTTTAAGAAAGAACGAAAGTTTTAAAAAGGTTTGTGTGCCCAAGCCCAAGCCCAAGCCCAAACTCTTGACACTGAAATTCGGCACTTGAAAATTAACATTTAAATAACCATCGCTGGAAGGTTTTGAGTCCAAATTGTCCGTTTGGGGATTGAATTTCACCTTTGTGGGGAGAAGAATCTGAGTCCGTAGCAAGCGCGTTGTGGCTCCCTGGAGTCCCACTGAAATCAATAGGGTTAAGTGAGGCATACTTAATTTGCCCCATTCATTCCAATGGGAAGCATTGAGAGTAACCTTCTCTGCTGTGTGTTTGCGCGCGAAGATATTATTAAGGGAAGGGCCACACAGCTTGCTGTTAGAGCACCTGTTTTTTGTGCAGAACGTCCCCAATTCGATCCCCGGAATCTGCAGGCAGGGCTGAGAATGTCCCAGCTGAAACCCCAGAAAGATGCTACCAGTTGTGGTGGATAATATTGGGCCAGTGGTCTGACTGGGAGTAAGGCAGCTCCCTGGGTTTATATTTAAACCAGTGCTTTATTCAGAGCCCCAAAGAGCAGAATCATGCTTCATTTGTAGGAGAAAGGCAGTCGAACACAATGGGTGAGCATCTCTGCCTTACATGCCCTGGAGAGATGCTGCCAGCCCGTGTAGGCAGCACTGAGCCGGAAGGGCCAGGGGTCTGATCCAGTAAAACGCAGCTTCCTTTGTTCCCATGCGGCAACGTCAGCCCTCTTTAACTTGGTGCTTCCCCAAAGTTTTGGATTCCAACTCCTGTAAGTTGGGAAACAGGCAAGGTATAAACTAGGGGTCAGCAAACTTTTTCAGCAGGGGGCCGGTCCACTGTCCCTCAGACCTTGTGGGGGGCCGGACTATATTGGGGGGGGTGAACGAATTCCTATGCCCCACAAATAACCCAGAGATGCATTTTAAATAAAAGCACACGTTCTCCTCATGTAAAAACACGCTGATTCCCAGACCGTCCGTGGGCCGGATTTAGAAGGCGATTGGGCCGGATCCGGCCACCGGGCCTTAGTTTGCCTACCCATGGTGTAAATGAATAAATAACAGGATGTGCTAATCATCATCATCCCTGGCTGTTGGCTAATTTGGCTGGGGCTGAGAGGAGCTGTCATCTGGCACTTATTCTGCAGGGCGTCCCAGGTTGAGGAAGACGGGAGAACATCAATTACTGAAGCTGACCTCTCCATTTCCAGATTGGTGGACGCGGTGAGGAATTCGCCGTTGAGCTATGATGAAATGTCGTGTCAGTGCGAGAATTTCTGCTCGTCAGTCGAAATGGCCCCTCCTTCCTCTGCCCACACACTGTTCCAATTTTCTTTCTTTCTTTCTTTCTTTCTTTCTTTCTTTCTTTCTTTCTTTCTTTCTTCTTCTTCTTCAAAAAAACCCCTTTATTATAAAACAATTTACAAATGGGTAGGCAAACCAAGGCCCGGGGGCCAGATCCAGCCCAATCGCCTTCTAAATCCGACCCATGAATCAGTGTGATTTTACATGAGTAGAATGTGTGCTTTTATTTAAAATGCATCTCTGGGTTGTTTGTGGGGCATAGGAATTCGTTCTTCTTCTTTTCCCCCCCCAAATATAGTCCGGCCCCCCACAAGGCCTGAGGGACATTGGACTGGCCCCCTGCTGAGAAAGTTTGCTGACCCCTGAATTTACATATGACATCGACGACACATAAGTACATAAACAACATAGACACTCACTAGCAATATATACATTTCTGATCCATCTCATTATGCTTTTTTACCGTTTGTAGATCAATACGCACTTTATTATTTTACTTTCCCATTATTTATCAACACAATTTTTATTTTATAATTTCTTTATATTTCAGGATTCAGTCTAGGTGTGTCAGGAGTTTGTGCTATCATAATAATTTTTGAGATGTTCTCTAAATATTACCCAATCTTTATTAACTTTCTGATTTGATCTTCCTCTTATTCTCCCAGTCATTTTCGCAAGTTGTAAGTACTCTTATCATTTTTGCTTGCCAGTCTATTTTTGTGGGGATGGTGTCGCCTTTCCAATTCTTTTTCTATTAAAATCCTGGCCGCTGTGGTTGCATACATAAAAAGCGTTCTGTGGAGTTTTATATATATATTTCTGTGGACATAATACCTAACAGAAAGGCTTCAGGGTTTTTTTTAAAAAAATGAGAGTTTAAATATCTTTTTAAGTTCATTACAGATAAAGGTAAAAAGACCCCTGACAATTAAGTCCAGTCGCGAACGACTCTAGAGGCCGAGGGAGCCGGCGTTCGTCCGCTTCCACAGACAGTTTTTCCAGGTCATGTGGCCAGCATGACTAAGCCGCTTCTGGCGAAACCAGAACAGCACACAGAAACGCCGTTTACCTTCCCGCCAGAGTAGTACCTATTTATCTACTTGCACTTTGACGTGCTTTCGAACTGCTAGGTTGGGAGGAGCAGGGACCAAACAACGGGAGCTTACCCCATCGCAGGGATTCGACCTTCCGATCGGCAAGCCCAAGAGGCTCAGTGGTTTAACCCACAGCGCCACCCACATCCCTCATGATATAGTGTCCCAAAATTATCTTATCTTCTACAGTCCCACCAGATGTGCACAAAGGTTGGAACAGAGTCAATGTTTTCATGGGTGCACAGTGTGGGGAGAGGGGCTGGACGCCCCATCACACAAGCAGAAATCCCCGCGCTTAAAGGATTCACAAGCTGAATTTTGTCCCTCGGTTGGGACAACACGGCCCAGCCAACATATAGTTCGCATTGAAAGCAAAGGTCCCCGTGACTCATTCTCTTCCCCTTCCTTCAAGGTAAAGTTAGAGAAATCTTACACTTTGATGCCCTCCTACTCAGCATGTGAGTTCCCATTCCCCCACTTGTTCAACAGCCATGACAGGGAACCTCACATTAATGCCTCTTGCTTTTCTGATGTTCACACATTACATTCAGATGAGTTTACACCCCGTGCCCATGTCTGCAGAATGTCTGGGTGCGCACCGTAGCTAAGCCGTACAAACCAACAAGCGTGTACACTTTCACACAAACACTTGTACCCGTGTTAACGTAAACGTGTGAAATAGCATCAGATGAGAGGTGTAGGAGGGGCAAATCTCCATGTTTTGTTTTGT